>NW_027331991.1:0-300000 GCF_048418815.1 Hemitrygon akajei | reverse complement strand
ATATAAAGAGTCACTCTGAAGTCTGCAGGCTTTTCACGTGTTGGAGAGAGAGAGAGATAAATGGAAAAACTTGCCCAAAACATCCATGGAATCAGGGGAGCGAACTTCCCCGTTGTTAGTTAAAAGCGATCTTCCGTTGGTTCCAGCCACAAACCCCGCATTCAGAATTTAACGCACGTGGCTTATTTCAAAATGGCTTCCCGTTCCCATGGGAAGCGGTATCGTGCTTCTTGGTGTCTCCTTGGTGCGTCTGAGGGTCGTCCTCTTTCAGACCCTTCTTTATACTGCCTCACGGGATCTCAGGTGTCAATCAGGTTGCAGGTGATGCAATCTCTCTCTCAACCAGCCCACTTTGCCCGAGGGCTTTACAATGTCCCTGCGAGTTGGCACGTCTGCAGTTCCCAGGTGTCTCCTGAGAACAATGCCACAGTCTCCAGCTTTTGTCCCAGTGGAATGTGGTATCCAGCACGTCGCTGTCTTTCCATTTCCTGTGTCCATTCAGCCTGTCTCTCTCTCTCTCTTGCTCTCTCTCTCGGGTCATTGACCCCCCTTTCACTAGGGCTCTTGCAATTCTCACAAAGGAGGGGGCTGGTATCATAACACATCCTAGTGAACTACAGTAGTCCACCACCCTCCTGACGCTCAAACCACCGTCTCCATCCTGGTATATAATACCATAAAGCCATAAGATATAGGAGCAGAAGTAGGCTATTGGGGTCATTGAATCCTCTTCGCCATTCAATCATGGGATGATCAACACTTGTGGATATAAAAAAAAATGCTGCCCCATGTTACCTGATATAATGGTCTCAATATCATCATTAGGTGAGGAATATGTTGTTGCCTGTACCTATGGGTTTGGGAGCTGGAGGGTACCACCCTCCCATCTACTGGTGTCCTGTTGCAAGTCTTGAAAGGACCTTTACAATGCCTTAAAGCCAAAATCCTACTGTTCCCCCTTCCACCACCCCTTAAACGGGGTAGTATTATACCCTTTAAACGGAAGATAGGTTGCCTTTTTACCATGGTAAAGGCGAATTCTCGATCTTTTTGCAGGTCATCCCAACCCTCATAAGTCCCTGTGGTCAGGTTGCTGACTGATGGAGATCTTTAGGCTCCTACTCTGCAGTATTCCACTCTTCTCCAGATTTTAAATACAGATTTAATAGGCAGGGATGCTTAACCTTTACTGCGGCTGTTACTCCATCTCACAGTGTGTTAATCTTTGTGAATCTCCCCTGCAGGGAATTGTTTACCCTATGGTTTGAGGTCATTCGTGCCACTCCACCCTTGTCCTTGTGGTTCTCCCGATTTTTGACTGTACGAATTCCTTGGCGAAGTTGTCCTTAGTCACCACTGATATGGTTAGCATTTTGAGTCTTCTTATAGTTGGATGACCACATTGTTCCAGGCTGCCGGGAAGCCCTACAAGCTGAGGGGCACTTGGAGAGGGGGACAGGTCAGACTATATTTCTGTGAACATAGTTGGTTATATTTTCGAGGATTGGAGTCGTGCAGAGTAGGCTGATATTCCACCCTCCCCTCTTAATCCTCACCATCAAAGCATATGTCCCCATCCCAGGTATCTGGTCATTGCCCTATAAAATAAGAGCCCCGGTCTTGGCCAGACGTCGAGCAATGTGGACACTATTTTGCAACATCCCCTCAGCCCAGGTCTGTACTGACTAGCTGGCCTTTGCCACGGTTGTGCAACACTAATACAATACTTTCACTTAGTTTTTAAGGTACTCTATTTACCCCTCTTTTTAAGAGATTGTCTCATGTCATTGATTTTTTTAATGTACAGTATCAGTCCAAAAATACCCTTTCTGACTCCAACACTTGTCTGGGAACCCTAAGCCCTTTGTGGGTCCAGATCGTCCATCCAATCCCCCAGTGCACCATAGAACACCAGCAAATTGGCCAGGCTACCAAACCTGTTCAGTTATCGGTCCACTCTGGTATTCAGTCTTCTTCGCTCAGTGGGTGGAATCTTCCTCCTTTTCCTAGTTCTGAACACTTTTGCTGTTTACTGCAACTCCCAAATCCTTTGCCGAATACGCCAAAATATTATGTTACATTAAATGTTCTTGGACTCAGCTGAGACAGGCAAAAAGACACAAACTTCAATTACCGACTGTATTTAAAACCTCATTTATTAGAACAGAACAGAGCAAGCATTAATTAACTCATCTAGATATGTACAGTGGCAGTAGCCATCGGTTGACTGTTATTCAGTGCACAGAGCAACTGAGCAGATTATTCTCTTCTTAACTTTTATGAGTTTTGTTTTTAATATTTGTCTTTATTATTTATAGGATATCATTAATTGTATAGAAAAGGGGACTCGGGCAGACAGTGCCAAGCTACTATTAAGTGTGGTGTTGGAGAAGGATTGTGGAATACTAAGGCTGATATGGAATTCCTTCATGAAAATGCACCATATATTGCCAAAACTGGATGTGCTGCTCAAAGAAATGGAGAAGCCTGGTATGGTAGAATCACACGTTGGATCCAAAATCAAAGAGGGTTTATCAGAATTGCCTGCCCACCTGAAAGGTAAGAAAGATGTAAAATTGTGCAGTTGATATTTCTGAGAATGACAATATTTCATTGTTGTATCTAAGAACACAAAATGTAATGGAATATGGGGTCACAGGTGACTAAGGAAGCAGGGTGGAATAAGAACATTGGCTGGGCAAATCTGCTGACATTGTGCTGTATTTTTGTTTTCTAAGTATTTCCATGTAATTGTAAAGTAAAGGGAACTACTCACTGCTACAAATCTTTTCCACTGTCAAATTTTCTGTGGTTTATGTGAACACTTGATCATGTGTCTCTCCGAAATCATCAATAGTATTCTTCAATATAGTGACTAATGGCTCATCTGCAAACCAGGAGAATGGAGCTTACCAGCAATTATGCTGCCTCTGTTACTAGTATAATAAATTTCTTATTGATAGCTATGATTCTCCAGAAAAAAAATGGAACAGCTCCTTAATCTATTCTGTCCCATAATACAGATAATTTCCTGCATTGTTCACCCATTATTAACAACATTTTGATAAATGTCCATGAGTCTGTAAGGCATTGTTTTATATTTATTGTAATAACATTAGTATTTGAAGTCACAAGATAGTCACCAGTTTTGTAAGTTTCCGATTAAATCTATTACCTTGAACCTGCTTCCTGCCATTTCCTATTAAACTATTTTCCTAATGCGAAGTTAATTCTCATCATTTCCACAGTGTTTAATCGTATCTCTTTCTTTCTCATGAAGAACTTTGCCAAGTGTTTTTTGAAAGATTATGTTAATAATTTCCATATATATTCCTTGAATGGTTTTGTTTAATATTTACAGATTTATACGGCAGGCCCCCAACTAGAAATTTTAATGTTTAGTGCTGCCCAGACTCCAAACTACGGTTTGACATTGTAGCAGTTTATTTGCCCATATTTTCTAACAAAAACTGACATGTCATGAGCCCTTCCCACTTTCTAAATAGGGAGAGCACAACACAAAGAGGCTATTCTGCACTCCATTGTCTTTCTGACTATCAAGTCTCTATCTTTAGTAAACCAATTTAACAGCCTTTTATTGACAACTCTTTGTCTTCTGAATTCATGTGCTTGACCAAATAAACATTTTGAGAGTCCCACCACACCCCACTCCCACGTCCCCACATTCGCACAATGTTCTCACACAGCTCATGGTGGGAGAAAATCTTGTGTTTGATTTCAACAAGATCTTTCATATCTTGCGTTAATCCTATACCATCCAGATTTAATAACTGAGCAAAATATTCAGAATACATAAACTGATATGCTTCTCCTAATCTTGTATACATCAATAATGCCCCACTCCTAACCACCAACTTGAACAGAAAGCCACTCAGCTTAACGCACACACAAAGCTGGAAGAACTCAGCTGGTCAAGCAGCATCTATGAAAATGTTCCAGTCCGTCATCTTTCTTATGCGTAGGTCAAGCTATCCAGCTGATGGGTCTGGAAATAATGTAATCAAGAGGATCTTTGGAAATTAAGAATGAGGATCAAATCTTATCTTTACATCAGTTTTATGAGATCAGCATTGAGATGTTCATCATTATACAGGTCAGACAGTGTCAGCAGCTAAAAACTACAAGGAAAACACATTACCTCATACTCAGTATCACTACATAATGATATACTCCAACCCAAGCAGCACTGTGGCTTTTGCATGTTTCATGCCATTGCATCAGTCCTAAGTATAGTTACCAGAACTACACACTGTATTCCAGTTATTCCACACAGCAGGCTAGGCAGCATCTACAGGGAGAAGCACTGTCGACGTTTCAGGCCGAGACCCTTCGTCAGGACTAACTGAAAGGAAAGATAGTAAGAGATTTGAAAGTAGTTGGGGGGAGGGGGAAATGCGAAATGATAGGAGAAGACCAGAGAGGGTGGGATGAAGCTAAGAGCTGGAAAGGTGATTGGCAAAAGTGATACAGAGCTGGAGAAGGGAAAGGATCATGGGACGGGAGGCCAAGGGAGAAAGAAAGGGGGAGGGGGGAGCACCAGAGGAAGATGGAGAACAGGCAGAGTGATGGGCAGAGAGAGAGAGAGAAAAAAAAACAAACAACTAGATATGTCGGGGATGGGGTAAGAAGGGGAGGAGGGGCATTAACGGAAGTTAGATAAGTCAATGTTCATGCCACCAGGTTGGAGGCTACCCAGCCGGTATATAAGGTGTTGTTCTTCCAACCTGAGTGTGGCTTCATCTTTACAGTAGAGCAGGCCATGGATAGACATATCAGAATGGGAATGGGAAGTGGAATTAAAATGTGTGGCCACTGGGAGATCCTGCTTTCTCTGGCAGACCAAGCGTAGGTGTTCAGTGAAATGGTCTCCCAGTCTGCGTCGGGTCTCACCAATATATAAAAGGCCACCCCGGGAGCACTTTACACAGTATACCACACCAGGCGACTCACAGGTGAAGTGTCGCCTCACCTGGAATGACTGTCTGGGGCCCTGAATGGTGCTGAGCGAGGAAGTGTAAGGGCAGGTGTAGCACTTGTTCCACTTACAAGGATAAGTGCCAGGAGGGAGATCGGTGGGAAGGGATGGGGGGGACGAGTGGAGAAGGGAGTCGCGTAGGGAGCGATCCCTGTGGAAAGCAGAAAGAGGCGGAGAGGGAAAGATGTGTTTGGTAGTGGGATCCCGTTGGAGGTGGTGGAAGTTACGGAGAATTATACGTTGGACGTGGAGGCTGGTGGGGTGGTAGGTGAGGACAAGGGGAACCCTATCCCGAGTGGGGTGGCGGGCGGATGGGGTGAGGGCAGATGTGCGGGAAATGGGAGAGATGCGTTTGAGAGTAGAGTTGATGGTGGAAGAAGGGAAGCTCCTTTGTTTAAAAATGGAAGGCATCTCCTTCGTCCTGGAATGAAAAGCCTCATCCTGAGAGCAGATGCTGCAGAGACGGAGGAATTGTGAGAAGGGGATAGCATTATTGCAAGAGACAGGGTGGGAAGAGGAATAGTCCAGGTAGCTGTGAGAGTCTGACAGGGTGGAATAAAGATGTCCTCATATCTCCCTCCTCATATGTTTCATGACACAGCTAATGAAAGCAATTATCCGAAATGCCCTTACGACCTCCTCTTTCTAGTTGCTTAGTTTTCCCAGTTCTCTGCTTCTATATCTACTCAACATTTCTTCTGAAGCAACAGGCAGCATTAAGTATGCCCTGCAGCAGGGTGCCAAATTTAACTTTTGAGTGGATTGTAAATCAAGGAAGGTGTGGAAGGGCTGGGAGATGAATTCTATTTCAGTCCATAAAACGATTGGATGAAATTGACCTAACTTGGCAGTAACTGAAAAGAGGATAGATTTTTTGGCTCATTCTTCTATGAGTGTAGTTTCATTTTGGGGATATAACCCTTTAGCAGTGTTGGTAGATAATGGTAATCAGAGATGTCACAGAAATGACTGGTTTGGGGAACAGGAAAGGGCCTGAAACAGTCAACAGTGTGCAGATGCATCAGGGCAGAATACACATCATTGTTTATAAAGCAATATTTTCCTCACTTTTTGCCATTTATTGCAATACACCAGAATTTTGGAACATCTGTCCCCACCATGACTGAAGATACAGAAAAGAGACAAATTTCAGTTATCTCAGAAACCAAGAAAAATGCGGGTATGATAGAAAACCCTTTAAAATGAATTTATTGTTCGAACAGCATGTCAAGTTCTTGTTCACAGATCTACAGTTCATTTATGAAATTGGAATGAAAACAGTGCCACAGTAAGAGCCACATGTGGAACAGATTAGACCATAGAGATAGGAACAGAATTAGGTCATTTGGCCTATCATGTCTGCTCTGCCATTTCATCATGGCTGATCCAATTTTCCTTTCAGCCCCAATCTCCTGCCATCTCCTCGTGTCACTTCATGTCCTGATGAATCAAGATTCTAACAACCTATCCCTTAAATTTACATAAAGTCCTAATCCCCAACGCTGTTTTTGAGGCTGTGTCCTCTGGTCTTAGACTGCCCCACCATAGGAAACTTCTCTCATATCCACTCTATCAAAGTCTTTCACCATTCAGTAGTTTCAATGATGTCACCCCTCATTCTTTTGAACTCTCATGAATACAGGTCCAGAGACATCAAATGTCCTTCATATGACAAGACAATCAATTCTGGAATCACAGTCATGGACCTCCTTTAAATCCTCTTCAGTTTCAGCACTCCCTTTCCAAGATACGGGGCCCAAACATGCTCACAATATTCCAAGTGAAGCTTCACCAGTGCTTTATAAAGTATCAACATTACATCCTTGCTTTTATATTCTAGTCATCTTGAAATGAACGCTAGTATTGCATTTGCCTTCCTCAACCTGCAAATTAACCTTTAGGGAATTCTGTACAAGGACTTCCAAGTCCCTTTGCACCTCAATTTTTTGTAGTTTCTCTCCATTCAGAAAATAGTCCACCTTTTTGTTTCTTCTATCAAAGTGCATCACTACACACTTCCCGACACTATATTCCATCTGCCATTTATTGGCACATTCTCCTAATCTGTCTGTTCTTCTATAGCCTTTGTATTTGCTTAAAACTACCTGCCCTTCCACCTATATTCATATCACCTGCAAACTTTGCGACTAAGCCACCAATTCCACCGTCCAGATCATTGACATATATTAGAAAAATAATTGGTCCAAACACAGTCCCCTGTGAACACCAATCATCACTGTGAGCCACCCAGAAAAAAAGGCTCCCTTTATTTCTACACTCCGCCTCCTGCTGATCATTGATCTACTGAACTACATTTTTAAAAAAAAAAACGCACAATTAGCTTGCGGAATCCAGCCCTCGGAGTGAAAATACAGCGCCTTTACAGAGTGACTGTACATGATAACAGAATCAATTTCTCCAGTGGTCACTGAAATAAATGGACTCCTTCTGAAATTCGATAAACAAAGAACAGCAGACAAGATTCTGTCATATTAACAGAGATGGATGTTGCAGGAATCTACGTTCAGGTCAAATCAATATGCATGGAGCAATAGGGGAGAGAAGGTAACAATTTTCACTTGCACTCCAGAAAGAGAACTGAGTGAAGTGTTAATATGTTGTGAAAATAAATGGCAGCAAAGCTACTGCTGAACAGTTGGATACATGAGGAGTTTGTGTGTCAGTTTGTTTTGTTTTTTGCTATCTGCATGTGTGCCCTGACAGTCTCTGACCACAAAATGCAACAGCAGAAACTCTAAGCAGATGTTTCTTCAGTCCACATGTAATGTCACACAGTTGGACTAAGGACATCAACACAAAATTCTGGAGGAACGTAAGCAGCTCAGGCAGGCGGGGAGGTCTTTGTATTCATGCATAAATTTTGGATGTTGCCTGGGTTCCGGTGGCGTGATGGTCCAGAATGGCAGTTTAAGTCAATAGCTCCTCCAGAAAAACGCATATTTTGCCCCGTTCATCCATCAAATATAAGATCTTTCGAAAATATCTGAATTGATAAAGGGGGCAAGAATGGGGAAAAGGAATGGAGATAAAAATAAGTATCACTGCGGAGCCTGTGGATGAGAGAGGTGCAGCGAGCGGCTCTGCTACCCGACCGCGTGGTAGAGAGATTGGCCTCGTTCAGGCAAAGCGGCAAAAATGTCAAAATTCTGGAAGAGGTATGGGAGTTCCAAAAAGATATAAAACAGCAACTGAATGATATCAAGTCAGAGCTCGCCAATGTCAATCAAAAAATAGCAGTGGCAGAAACACGAGAAGGTAGAATATCGCGTGCAAAACGTGGACCAGATACTAAGTTAAATGATAAAAATATTAAATCAACAAGAAAGTAAACTGATTGACCTGGAGGGAAGATCACAATGGAAAAATATCAGGATATACAATGTTCCTGAAGACGCGGAGGGTTTGTCTATGATGGAGTTTGTACGAAAGTTGCTGCGAGATGCGCTGGAGCTTGAAATTGACAGGGCGCATCATGTGCTCACCCCGTGGCCTACTAGAGACCGAGAAAATAAGCCATGTTCAATGTTAATTAGATTCCTTTGATACAATACCAAGGCAGAAAGTCTACGAAGGGCCTGGTGTAAGAAGAGGGTGTTTTTGGACGGGAAATTAATATATTTAGATCAAGATGACCCACACCACCCCCACGCCCCCAGCGGTCCTGCAGAGACTTAAACAATACTCTAAAGTAAAGCGAATATTAAAGCAATGAAAGATCAGATTTCAAACTCCTGCTAAACTGCGAGTGTTTTATGACGATGGGATCCAACTGTATCAGATAATGGAAGAGGCAACTACAGACATAAATGCCACAGGGTTGCCTGTCAGCGTGATCAAACCGAGGGAAAGACTGGCTGAGCAGTTATTCCATTCTACTTGGAAAATAGTGCGAGAATTGAGAAAGCAGGGGATGGGAGGAGGGCGAGAGAAATATATCAGGAAGAGACTGGGAGATTTCCGAAGACAGCCCTCACCCCATCCAGAAGTGCCATAAGGTTTGGCTAACTTTAAAAGTGTTGAGAAGCTAAACGGAAGCAAAATAGACGGTGATATACCTATCTCGAGAAATACTTATTATAATGTGGATTTTATATTACTCCATTATTCTATTTTATTCATTCATTCACTTCTTTTTCCTCTCCTAAATAAGAGTGTGTGTGTTTATATATCTATATATATATATATAGGAGGAATACACAGGGAAATCCTTTCTGTGTAATGGATATAGATTTTCTCACTTACTTTAATGGGTACTGCAGTGGGGGCCCTCAACTCACAGGTAGGTGGGGCTATCCCCCACAGCTAGACGTTTCCTCCAGTTCAACCCAGAGTCATCTCTGAGACAACCCAGAGACCTCAGCCTTGAAATCACACCTTTGTTGCCTTTTTTCATTATTATTTGTGTTTCTTGGCTTTTAATTTTTCAGCAAGTAGATCGATTAAGCTTTATTCTATTAAATTCAAAGATATATTGAGAGATACATACACATGGCAAAGGAAATTCTTTTCTTTTAATGTCAATGGGCTGTTAAATTCAATCAAACGTAGTAGAATTCTATCCAAAATGCAAAACCAACAAGTCCATGTAGTATATTTACAGGAAACTAGAATAAGTAAGAATGAGCATGGAAAACTAAAGAGAATGGGCTTCACTAATTTGCTCCTCATAAAAATCAGGACATAGGAGAGGAGTTGCTATTCTTATCTCAAACAAGCTAAATTTTGAAAACAAAAATTCAAAATGGGAGATAAGGAGGGCAGATATATTCCAGTAAGGGGGAATATAGATGGAAATTCAGTTACTTTATTGAATAAATATGCACCCCCAAGAAGTGATATTTGTTTCTTCCTGAAAATTACTAATATTATGGTAACAGAATCAGAAAGTCTCCTGATATATGGGGGAGACTTAAATTTACAATTACAACCAAAGTTTGACTCTTCCAATAGAAAACCCATGAAACAAAATCCTTACATAAGAAAGTTAATACACTTTTTGAGGATGTTTGTCTAATTGATATATGAAGGGACCCTTTCCCCAACAGAAGGGCTTACACTCATTATTCTGCCCCCCCATTCTGTGTGTGTGTGTGTGTGTGCACGCGCACACACACGATTAGACTATTTCATAACATTTGGAAAAGACAAAGACAAAATAAACACCTGTGGAATTGGAACAATAGATGTATGTGACCATGCATCTATATATCTATATACGGTACTTATCTGTTGATTTTGACCTACAGCCAAAGAATACTATTTGGAAACTAAATTCAAGTTTACTCAATGATCCCTACTTCAAGGAACAAATTAAAAAAATAAATTGGTCTTTACATAAAATTCAATGATAATGGAGAGGCTTCACCTCCCATTCTGTGAGATACTCTGAAGGCTGTTTTAAGAGGGAAAATTATAGCGATATCTTCATCTAAGAACAAAATAAGGAATAAAATATTAGAAGAATTACAAAATAGGCTGAAGGAACGAGAAAACAAAACACAAATTTAATATGGCACAGGATACATTACAGGAAATTTTAAAAAATAGGAATGAACTTAATAGTTTGGCTAAAAAAAACCAGGAAACATTTAATGTTTCCGAAACAGAGACATTGTGAGAATGGATCTAAGTCTATGGAAGTACTGGCGTGGAAACTGAAATAAAGGATAGCAGAAAATACAATTCATAGATTTAGAAATCCAAGGATAAAAATGATAAATGTAAGCTAAATGAAATCCAAGAAGCTTTTGAAGTGTTTTATAAAACTGTATTTTAAAGTTCCAGGGGGAAGCATAACCCAAATTGACACCTTCATGAATTCTCTAGAGTTACCCACTTTAAGCGAAGAACAGAATTGAACGATGAGTGCTGACATAACTGAAGCTGAACTAACAGCTGCAATCAGTCACCAGGATCAGCTGGGTACACAGCAGAGTGGTACAAAGAATTTAAATATGAGTTTATTCCTGTCGTACTCCCAACACTGAACTGGGCACTAAAAAAGGCACAAATGCCACCCAGCTGGAAGGAAGCGATAATCTCAGCTGTACCGAAAGAAGGCAAGGATAAAATGGAATGTAGGTCAGTTAGACCAATATCCATTCTTAATGTAGATTATAGATTATTTACCTCCATCATGGCCAAACAATTCGAAGAGTTTCTACCCATACTGATACATAACGATCAGGCATAACGCAAAATACAAGACAGTATACAAAGGACACTTCACATCATGGATTATGTACAAAAAAAAATAAATCGAAGCAATGGTGATAAGCGTGGATGCTGAAAAGGCATTTGATTCGGTTAATTGGAATTTTCTTTACAGAGTTTTACACAGATTTGGTTTCTATGGCACAATTATTAAAACTATACATGCGCTATATGACAACCCTATTGCTAGGATTAAAATCAATGGATATTTATCAAATAGTCTTACCCTAGAAAGGGGCACGAGACAGGGTTGTGCATGGTCACCGCTACTCTTTGCATTATATCTGGAACCATTAGCTCAATACATCAGACAAAATGAAGATATCAGGGGAATTAGTATTAAAGGGACAGAGCATAAATTGGCTTGTTACACAGATGACATTTTGATCTATCTAGGGCAACCAACAGACTACCTAAATTGATGCAATCCTTTGAACAATATGGTCAATTATCAGGATACAAGTTCAACATATATAAAACCCAATTACTTTCATATTACTATAGCCCACCAAGAGAAATTGAAAGTAAATATCCCAAGGCATCGCAAACAGAATCTTTCAAGTATTTGGCATCATTATGCCAAAAGATTAGGCAACATTATCAGAATGCAATTATCAGCCTAGAGATAAAAAAAAATTAAAAAGATATAACAAGATGGAACCTAATTTTTTTTTAGTTTCAGTTCAAGGATTGAGTCTATTAAAATGAATATACTGCCAGACTGTTATAGCTCTTTCAGACCCTACCAATAGAGATTAATCAAAATCAATTCAATGAATGGAACAAGATGTTATCAAGATATATTTGGCAAGGTAGAAGGCCCAGATTTTGTCTCAAAACTTTGCAATTAGCCAAGGAAAAGGAGGAATGGGGCCTACCTTCTCTCAGAGATTATTTTTTTTGCAGCACAGTCGAGAGCTATGATGTGTTGTTGCAACCCATCACATGATGCTCAATGGAAAATCATTAAGGAGCAGATATTTCCCATCTGCATACAGGCAATTTTTGCTGATAACAACCTAAAAAGGTACTTAAGTACTATTGATAACCCATGGTTGAAATAGACAATAGACAATAGGTGCAGAAGTAGACCATTCGGCCCTTCGAGCCTGCACCACCATTTTGAGATCATGGCTGATCAATTACTATCAATACCCGGTTCCTGCCTTGTCCCCATATCACTTGATTCCCCTATCCATAAGATACCTATCTAGCTCCTTCTTGAAAGCATCCAGAGAATTGGCCTCCACTACCTTCCGAGGCAGTGCATTCCAGACCCCCACAACTCTCTGGGAGAAGTTGTTTTTCCTTAACTCTGTCCTAAATGACCTACCCCTTATTCTCAAACCATGCCCTCTGGTACTGGACTCTCCCAGCATCTGGAACATATTTCCTGCCTCTATCTTGTCCAATCCCTTAATAATCTTATATGTTTCAATCAGATCCCCTCTCAATCTCCTTAATTCCAGCGAGTACAAGCCCAGTCTCTCTAACCTCTCTGTATAAGACAGTCCAGACATCCCAGGAATTAACTTCGTTAATGGAAATGGACTCTTAAAATATGGAAAACTATTATAAAAGAATATAAACTAGAGAAAAACAACACACACAAAATGCTGGTAGAAAACAGCAAGCCAGGCAGCATTTATAAGGAGAAGCACTGTCAACATTTCGGGCCGAGACCCTTCGTCAGGACTAATGAAGGGTCTCGGCCCGAAACGTTGACAGTGCTTCTCCTTATAGATGCTGGTGACCTGCTGTGTTCCATCAGCATTTTGTGTGTTTTGTTTGAATTTCCAGTATCTGCATATTTCCTCGTGTTTGCTCTTTAAAATAAACTAGAGGGAGATATTGCAATTCTTAAGTGGTGTGCATATGTCTCAGAATTTACGCCGAATAAATTTGATGCTAGATTTAAGGACTGGACAGCTAAAGGAATAACAATTCTTGGCAATATAATGAAAGAACAAACACTATTCAGTTTTGAAATGCTTAAAGAGAAACACTTATTAGAAAAAACAACTCTTTTATTGGAATTTACAGATGTGACAATATGTTAAAGGGATGGTTAAAAATGTAACCAAGGCAAGTACATGTTTGATAGAGCAGTTTAGAAAAGCATATAATTAAGATAACGGTAGTAGAATCATTTCAAGCGTGTATAAGGGTTTGTCAAATCTTAAAACACATTCGACTTGATACATTAAACAAAATGGGAGAAGGAAGGAGGCATAATTATATCTGAGGAAGAATGGACAATGATATGGAGGTATCAATGGAAGTGTACCAGTTCACTGAAATGGAGGGAGTTTAGATGGAAAAACTTGATAAGATATTTTATTACACCCTCTCAGAAATCCCATTATGATAGTAACCTCCCTGTTTGCTGGAGAAATTGTAGAAATCAAAATGCAACCCATTATCATATTTTCTGGGAATGCCCCATTATCAAAGACTATTGGAGGGGGCAGAATGCCATATGACATCTTTAAATGTGAAATACTCTTAGAAAGTAAAACCATATATTTTGGGTGTATACCTCAAGAATCGTTGAAAAGAGATAAATATTTAATGAATATACTGTTGGTGGCTAGTGAAAAGACTCTTACTAGGAAATGGTTATCACAGGAGAGCCCAACTTTAAATGCATGGATGAACATTACAACGGACATTTACAAAATGGAGAAGATAACAGCATCTGTTAATCATAAGCTGGAACAATTTGATTCATACTGGGAAATACGGTTTAACTACATAACTCCTCATAGGCCTGATTTTATCCTCACAAATCAATGAATATGTCGTAAAAAAAAAAGATAGGGGAATTATTTCCCTAATAAAGTGAGCAGCAAATTAGGTATGTCATTTACAGTAGGCCCTCACTGACATCGTCAGCATTATTTGTGATACAGTGTTACATATTTATTTATTTACTTTGACTCTCAGCGGGTACAGGTAGGTAAACAGGGACCTGGGGTCTCCTTTTCTTATAGCCAATTTGCCGAACTGGACAATCCTAAATAGCAGATGATACAGGAATGGGTGATGTGTTTTTTTTTAAATTGCAGACAAGTCTTGTTGGACAAACACTTGATCAGACACGACTGCATTCTTCAAAGTTACATGGTACATGCTGATATATTGGCTATCAGATTGTTGGTGATGTACCAGAGGGAATGTTGCCACTTGTTAGAAGGTTGATGCGTCCTTTTTTTTCATTTTCCTTCACAGAACCAAACTGTGGGATTGCAGAACTCTTGGCAAAATGGGATGATTTCAGACTGTTCCAACTGACGAACTTTTATCGAGACAGACTTGAGCAGGCAATGGAAGGAGGGGTGCATGGAGTCAGCTCGGCACTGACATACACAAGACATTTCAATGGACGGGAACACCGGGTAAGTGAGTTTGGGATATTAGGTCTACAGTACTAAAGAACTATATCAGTAGTTTTAAAATATCTATTGAAAAGAACACAGCTGCTTGATGTGTTCATGTTCTAAATCGGAGAAGGTGAATGTTTATTCTATGAAACTAGAACTTACAAAGTTTGATTGGAATAGTTGATTGTTTGTGGACAATGGGGCAGGGGCCATAAGCAATTAGAAGCCTTTTAAAGATGTAATTGATAGAGTTCACGGTCTGTACAGAGGTTGATAGCAGTAAGGAATCCAGGATGATGAGGAATATTGAAACCCGGGCTAGGAAAACAAAGGAAAAGTGGATCAGGTACATTAAATTGGGATCAAGTGAATCCCTCGAGGAGGAATATGGCCACCAGAGAGCAAACAGAGATGGGTGAGGTCTTTAAATGAATATCTCTCCTGTGGATGAAGGCATGAAGACTTCGGAACAAGGAAAACTAAATGCTGATAGTTTGCATTATAGTGGAGCAAATGCGGAATGTCTTGAGAGGTATGAAGGTAAATAAATATCTAGGGCTTGACTGCCGTGGCAGCCTAGGGAAGAAGCTGCAGGAATATTAACAGAAATATTTGCATCACATTTAGCCACTGTGTGGGTTTGTAGCCTGAAGAGTATCTTTATTGTGTTGGAGTGACAAAGAAAAACCTGGGACTATAGGCCCTCAATCTTACAACTGTCCAGTTAAGTCACTGGAGAGAATTCTGTCAGATGAGATGTCGGCACATTTGGAAATACAGGTATTGATTAGAGGTAGGCAGCATGGTTTTCTGCAATGGGAGATCTTGTTTTGGAACTTGATTGGGTTGTTTGATAAGGTGACAAAGAAAGATGTTGAGGCCAGAGCAGCAGATGTGATTTACATAGACTTTTATAAGATTCTACATAGTCGCTGCTCTGGAAGGTTAGGCGGCATGGAATCTAGGGAAAACATGCTAAGTGGAGTCCTATTGCCTTGAGGGTAGAAGCTTTGTTTTTGGACTGGAGGCCTATTGCATGTGCCTTGTATTAATATTGGGCCATTGTTCTTTGATGCACATTAATGTCTTGGCTAACAATCTGGAAGGTATGATTACAGAGTTTGCAAATTCGTATAATGAACAACACAGTAGTGTAGGCTATATAAAAAAAAAAGTATGGTCGGAACTGGATCTGCTGAATAAGTAGCCCAAGGACCAGTACATGGTTCACTGAATGTAGAGTCATACATACGGGTTGGTAAAGAAAGCTTTTGGCATGCTGGTCTCTCAGAGTCTGTGACGGAGCATAAAATGTTGGGCGGTCATTGTGCTTTCTTGCAAGATTCAGTTTTTGTCACCTTTTTATAAGAGAGAAGTTATTCAACTGGAAAGAGTGCAAAAAAATTTTAGTAGTGTGTTGTAGGTATTTGAGGGACTGACTTGTATGGAGAGGTTGGACAGGCTGGGACGTTGTAATGTGGAACCAAGTTCACGGGTTTGAAAAGTGGAACAGAAAACACTGACTATGAATTAACACATTAATTATTTACTGTCTTTACAAACAGTAAGAGATTAGACCAAACATTTAATTCTACAGGTTGCACAAACGGCAAAACTAAATATTCATTAAAAACAGATTCTTAGCTAAGAGTGCGCATGGGCTCACCGAAGTCTGGAGCATACTTTTCCAATGCTTCTTCAGCACTGCTTGTGACATCAAGGCCCTGTTGATGAAAGAAAAGAGACCTAGCCTCTTGCATGTACTATTCTTTTACCCCTGAGATGTCTGAAACTGGACACTGGTAGTGGCACACAAGGCAGCCAATGGGAAAGAGCTGCTGCAGACTTCAAATGGGTCAATTGGAGACCGGCACAGCCGAAGCAGCTTTCAACCGACTAATAAACCCACTCCCACATGACAGTTAATGCGTTGGAGTGTCGGCAACTGAGGTGTATATCTTACCAAGGTATATAAAATCATGAGTGGCATAGAGGAATTTTCTTACACGGAGTCCAGTATTCATGTGAAATGAGCTGCCCGAGGAAGTAGTTGGAACAGGTAGAATAACAACTTCCAACAGACAGTTGTACAGATAGATGGACTGGAAAACTGTCAAAGGTAATGACCCATACGTTGATAAATGGGGCTAGTTTGATCTGCATGAAGCAGTTGATCTGAAAGCCTGTTGCCATGCTATGTAACTGATTCTGATTCTGTCATTGAAGGACTTGACAGAATGTCAGATTTCAGAATCATCAGATGTTGAGGAAGAAAATTGAACAACCAGGAAATAAGTGGATACAACTACAAACAGTGTCAATTGAGTATGTGAAACAAATGAGTTCATGTGTCCAGGCCATTGTCTGCTATATGGCAGGCAGGAGTGGTTGAACGTTAATAGATTGGCTTCAAAATAGAATGGTTTATTTAGGGGTGGGACAACCTGAGAGTGTCACAAGGTGAGACTTCAGGAAATTGGAGAGAATCTGGTACATCAAATGGACAATCACGTGAACATAGAAATCTAATCACTTGAGCATTTCTATGATGAGAATTGAATTTCTTACATCTTTCACATACGAGTAAAACTCTTTGCGTTGTCTCCGTCTAAATGTGCAATTTATAGTAACTTTTAATAAATAGCATTTACAACACGACAGTCGATAGCATGGAGATACAAGTTTATCAGTGTGAATTATTAACTTTTGGCCCATTCTTTTATTCTGTGTTACCATTTCCTGGATGGTAGCAGCTGGAATAGTTTGTGGTTGGGTGACTTGGGTCCTTAATGATCCGTCGGGCCCATTTTTACACACTAGTCTTTGTAAATGTCCTGAAAAGTGGAAAGTTCACATCTACAGATGCACTGGGCTGTCCACACCACTCTCTGCAGGGTCCTACAATTAAGTAAGTAGAGTTCCCATACCAGGCAGTGATGCAGCCAGTGAAGATACTCTCAGTTGTGCCCCTGTATAAAGTCCTTGGGGTTCGGGGCACATACCAAACTCTTCAAATGTCTCAGGTGAAAGAGGCGCTGTTGTGCATTTTTCACAATACTGCCGGTATGTACAGACCACGTGAGATCCTCGGTGATGCGTATGCCGTGAAAATTAAAGCTGTTCGCTTTCTCAACCCAGATCCATTGATGTCAATAGGGGTTAGCTTGTCTCAATTTCCCCTGTAGTTCAGAAACAACTCCTTTGTTTTTGTGACAATGAGGGAGAAGTTGTTTTCTTGACACCACTGTGTTGGAGTGATGACTTCTTCTTTGTAGGCTGCCTCAGTTTTATTTGAGATAAGGTTAATCAATGGCGTATCGTCAGCAAATCAGAAGTTTGGAGCTGTGGGTGGCGACACAGTCATGGGTATACAGAGAGTAAAGGAGGGGGCATAGTACACAGCCCTGAGGAGATTCTCTCCTGTTGTGAATTGCGCTCATGTTTTGGATCAGAATTCCACATTTCTGTTTCAATTTAAACAGGTCAATCACCGACAGTAATTATTCTTATAACATTTAGAGGTTTGCAGCCAAGGGAGGCTACAATGTCCATTATTGTGCTTTTCTCCAAGAATATACAGCCCATGAGATGTGAACCAGATACAAGACTGCTCACTGGATCCTAAATAGCAGGAGATTTCCTTACTATTCTCTGTGAGAATCTGTCAGTCTGCTCCTTAACACGTTCACTGTTCTTCACAGAAAGTCACCGAGCTCGCTGATAAGCGAGAACGAGCAGAGAGTTCCAATCTCCTCCTGAACCTGGTGATAGAGAAAGGTTCTGAAGCCCAAAGGGTAATGTGGGAAACCTTTGTGAAAATGAGGAATAGCATCCCCAAGTTGGACAAAGTGCTGAAGGAAATCCAGGAATATGGTGAGATAAATCAGAACTTAAACTATACTATACCAGATATACATGTTAACAACAACTGTGTAGAGACTTAACTTAATTTTTTGAAATAATTTAAATAGGTTTTGATCCATACGATCACCTAAAGATCAACCAAGGTTTACCCATTGTTCCCAGAAGCTTGAAAGGTAAGGAATGAAGTGTCTTTCTAATGATAACTCAGATAGTTTCCTGTGTAATAAAATGACCAGATGGATGAAGAAAATAATGACACTAGAACACAATAGACTGATAAATGAAAAGTCTCAGTCTAAGAGTAGCTTTTGCAGAATGTCACAAATAAAGAGTGAGTCAGAAATTAGGACAAGGACTGCACTGCTTTGGTGCCTATTGCTAGAAACCGTATCATAGCTACTCCCATTCAAACGAAAGAAGGAAATTAGAGAAGCGCAGGAGGTAGGATCAGGGAACAGTGAAAGTGTTAGAATTCTGTGTGGCTGTGCTACATCATATTGGCAAGGAAGTTCTCGGAGCCATAAACAGCACAAAGCATGATTAAATTCAAAGGTGTTGGTTTGCATCCTAGTGCATGTCATTCAGCACTGGATGGATTTATGAACAAGGTGGGGTGCAGATTAATACATAGGGTCCATAGTTTTGGGAGTTTAATGCCTGTGGATGTTGGAATACCAGCACATGAAAAGTAAGCAGTGGTTGAAAATTCAGACTTTTGCGCCTAATCAATTACTCGTTATTATAATAAGATGTAAGGGAAAAAGACAGGATTAGTGTGCGGGTGTGAGTGAAGGAACATCAGTACAATGACTGTGGGACCCTTCCTGTGATTTACATTCCTTGTCTGGTCTCCTGACTTGGTGCCATTTCCCACGTCTTGATTTATTAATTTCCGGAAATCATTCAGTCTGTACTTTGAAAGAATACAATGAATGAGCCGCAATAGCACTTAGGTAGAGCATTTCAATGTTCAACTGACTATCACCCAGTGGCACGTAAATCCATAGTAATTATGTGTTTTGAGAGGCTGGTGTTGAAGCACATCTGGTTCTGTCTCAGTGGCGACTTGGATCCGCTTCAATTCGCCTACCAAAGCAACAGGCCCAGAACAGATCAGAATCAGAATCAGACTTTAATCGCCAAGTACCTATGCACATACAAGGAATTTACTTCCTTGGATGCCATCTCATTGGCTCCTCACGCACTCCTGGAACATCTGGATGGCAAAAACGCATATATCAGGATGCTCTTTATTGATTACAACTCAGCATTTAAAACACATCCCATCAAAACTAATTAGTAAACTCCAAGACCTGTGCCTCAATATCCCCTTGTGCAATTGGATCCTGGATTTCCTCATTTGTTGACATCAGTCAGGTCTGATTGACAAAATCATCTTCACAATCTCCATCAACAGAAGATCACCCCCGGAATGCGTATGGAGGCCACTGCTCTATTCACTTTATAACTATCACTGTGGCTAAGTACAACTCTAATACCATATACAAGTTTGTTGATAACACCATTGTTGTGGGTTGTATCAAAGGGGGTGATGAATCAGGAGGGAGATTGTAAACTTGTTTGAGTGGTGTAATAACAACAACCTCTCAATCATTGTTAATAAGACCAAGACTGTGAACTTCAGAAGAAAACCAGAAGTCCATGAGCCATGAATCATCAGAGGATCAGAGGTGAAGAGGGTCAGCAATGTTAAATTCTTGGGTGTCACTCTCAGAGGCCCTGTCCTGGACCCATCATATAAATATTATTACGAAGAAAGCATGACAGCACCTCTACTTCCTCAGGAGTCTTCGGTGGTTTGGCAAGTCATCAAAGACCTTGGCAAATGTCTATAGATTTGTGGTGGAAAGTATGCTGACTAGCTGCGTTACAGAACATCAATTGCTCTGAGCAAAAAATAAACAAACAGATCTCCAATTAGGAAACAAGTTAGGGCAAGTGATTGAAGTGTGTGTAGAGGAACACTTTGGGTCTAGTAATCATAACACCATTAGTTTAAACTTGGTCATGGATAAAGATAGATCTGGTCCTCAGGTTGAGGTGCTAAACTGGAAAAAAGCCAAATTTGAAGAAATGAGAAAGGATCTAAAGAGCGTGGTTTGGGACAGGTTGTTATCTGGCAAGGATGTGATTAGTAAGCGGAAGGCCTTCAAAGGTGAAATTTTGAGAGTGCAGAGTTTGTATATTCCTGTCAGGATTAAAGGCAAAGTGAATAAGAATAAGGAAGTTTTGTTTTTGAGGAAAATTGGAAATCTGATAAGAAGAAAGATATATGACTGGTATAGGCAACAAGGAGCGAATAAGGTGCCTGAGGAGTATAAAAAGTGCAAGAAAATACTTAAGAAAGAAATCAGAAGTGCTAAATGAAAACATGAAGTTGCTTAAGCAATCAAGGTGAAGGATAATCCTAAGAGCTTCTACAGGTATATTAAGAGTGACAGGATAGTAAGGGGCAAAATAGGTCCTCTTGAAGATTAGAGTGATCGGCTTTGTATGGAACCAAGTGAAATGGGGGAGATCATAAATGGCAAACACGAGAAAATCTGCAGATGCTGGAAATTCAAACAACACACACAAAATGCTGGTGGAACACAGCAGGTGAAGGGTCTCGGCCCGAAACGTCGACAGTGCTTCTCCTTATAGTTGCTGCCTGGCCTGCTGTGTTCCACCAGCATTTTGTGTGTGTTGTTGTGAGATCTTAAATGGTTTTTTTTGCATCTGTATTTACTAAGGAAACTGGCAAGAAGTCTATGGAAATAAGGCAAACAAGTAGAAAAGTTATGGAAGCTATACAGATTGAAGAGGAGGAGGTGCTTGCTGCCTTGAGGCAAATCAGAGCAGATAAATCCCCAGGACCAGACAGAGTATTACCTCAGACCTTGAAGGAGACTAGCGTTGAAATTACAGGGGTCCTGGAAGATACGTGTGAGGTGCTGGAGGATTGGAGAATAGCCCATGTTGTTCCGTTGTTTAAAAAAAAAGCTCTAAAAGTAATCCGGGAAATGATAGGCCAGTAAATTTGACCTCAGTAGTAGGTAAATTTATCAGAAGGAGTACTGAGAGATGAGATCTACAAGTATTTGGATAGACAGAAGATTATTAGGGAGTGTCAACATGGCTTTGTGTGTCGTAGTTCGTGTTTAACCAATCTATTAGAGTTTATTGAGGAGGTTACCAGGAAACTGGATGAGTAGAAGGCAGTGGATGTCGTCTACATGGACTTCAGTAAGGACTTTGATAAGGTCCCACATAGAAGGTTAGTTAGGAAATTTCAGTCACTAGGTGTACATGGTCAGGTAGTAAATTGGATTGGACTTTGGCTCAATGTTACAAGGTACGTGGCAGTGGAACAAACCCAAGTTCTGAAGATGGGCGTAGCCGAGTCGGGAGGCGTTACAGTCATAGTGAGCATGGAATGGGTGCCAAGGGAGTCTTTACCTGGAGTCTTGGTTCAGGAACGATGCTGGACTAGAACTGATAGTCCTAAGAACCATGAAACGAGGTTACTCATCCACGAGTCAACCAGCGAACTGGCAGCTCCTTGTTGTGTACACAGGATTCTTATACTGCATTTGCTGATGGAAAGCAGGTGTTTGTAGTTAGTGGAACTGGAGAATGATTGGAAACTAAATGAGGTGATTGAGGCCCAATTCCTGAGGAAGATAGCCAGGTGCCAGAAGGGACCGTGACACTCAGTTGGAGAAGCCAGAGAGTGGTAGTGGAGGATTGCTTCCCTGACTGGAGGCCTGTGACTAGTGGTGTGCCACAGGGATCAGTGCTGGGTCCATTGTTATTTGTCATCTATATCAATGATCTGGATGATAATGTGGTAAATTGGATCAACAAATTTACTAATGATACAAAGACTGGAGATCTAGTGGACAGTGTGGAAGGTTTTCAAAGCTTGCAGAGGGATTTGGACCAGCTGGAAAAATGGGCTGACAGAGGGCAGATGGAGTTTAATGCAGACACGTGTGAGGTATTGCACTTTGTAAGGACAAACCAAGGTAGAACATACAAGGTAAATGTTACGACACTGAGGAGTGCAGTAGAGCAGAGGGATCTGGGAATACAGATACAAAATTCCCTAAAAATGGTGTCACAGGTAGATAGGGCCATAAAGGGAGTTTCTGGTACATTGTCCTTTATAAATCAAAGTACTGAGCATAAGAGTTGGAATGTTATGGTGAGGTTGTATAAGACATTGGTGAGGTCGAACTTGGAGTATTGTGTGCAGTTTTGGTCACTGAATTACAGGAAGGATACTAATAAGGTTGAAACAGTGCAGAGAGGGTTTACAAGGATGTTGCCGGGACTTGAGAAACTGAGTTACAGAGAAAGGTTGAATAGGTTAGCACTTTATTCCCTAGAGCGTAGAAGAATGAGGGGAGATTTGATAGAGGTGTATAAAATTATGATGGGTATAGATAGAGTGAATGCAAGCAGGCATTTTCCACTGAGGCTAGGGGAGAAAGAAACCAGAGGAAATGGGTGAAGGGGGAAAAATTAAAGGGAACATGAGGGGGAGCTTCTTCACACAGAGAGTGGTGGGAGTGTGGAATGAGCTGCCAGTTGAAGTGGTGAATGTGGGCTCACTTTTAACATTTAAGAAAAACTTGGGCAGATACATGGATGAGAGGCATATGGAAGTATGTGGTCTAAGTGCAGGTCAGTGGGTCTAGGCTGAAAGATGGTTTGGCACAGCCAAAGGCCAAAAGGCCTGTTTCGGTGCTGTAAATGTCCATGGTTCTAGTGGTGGATTTGCATGCTGCATTTTGCTAGTCCTGTGTGACCAATGTTATCCACCGTTCACTGAGAAGTACCTGAGCCCTCTGCACTGCTGCTGGGATCTGATCAAAAGGTTAAAAAATGCAGTACTGAAAGTAGCACACACAATATGCTGGAAGAACTCAGCAGGCTAGCCTCAAACGTGCTCTACATGTTGTATCTCAGTGCATGAAGTATAAGAAATAATGTGGATGATCTTTTTGCATTATTAGAGATTGTCAGGTATGATATTGTGGCCATCTTTGAATCATGGTTGAAGGATGGTTGTAGTAGAGAGCTGAATGTATTGGAGGGATAGGAAGGTAGCCAGAATGGGTGGCATGGCTCTGCTGGTAAAGAATGGCATCAAATCGGTAGAAAGGTGTGACATAGGATTGGAAGATGTTGAATCCCTGTGGGTTGAGTTTAAAAAAAAACACCTGCAAGAATATAAGGACCCTGATGGCAGTTATATACAGGCCTCCCAACAGTAGCTGGGATGTGAACAACAGATTACAATGGGAAATAGAAAAGGTGTGTCAAAGGAGTAATGATATGCGGGTCATGGGAAATTTCAACATGCAAATTGATTGGGGAAGATCAGGTAATGCATTTCTAGAGTGAGTTTGTTGAATGGACATGAGATAGCTTTTTAGAGCAGTTTGTCATTGAGTCTACCAGGGGTTCAGCTATATTGAATTGGGTGTTAAGTAATGAACCAGAGGCAGTTAGGGGGCTTAAGATAAGAAAAAAAGATCCCTTAGGAGCCAGTGATCACAATATATTTGAGGTTAACTTGAAATTTGATAGAGAGAAAGTAAAGAATGATGTAGCAGTAATTCAGTGAAGTAAAAGAAATTGCAGTGGTATGAGAGAGGAGTTGGACAAAATAAAATAAACAGCAATGATGTGAGTTTCTGGAAAGAAAGAGGACGGTGCAGGGTAATGTATTCCAAAAACAAAGAAATACTCAAAAGACAAAATAGTACAACCGTGGCTGACAAGGTAAATCAAAGCTAATGTAAAAGCAAAAGAGAGGGCAAAGAGAATTGGGAAGCTTTTAAAAACCCAGAGACAGCAAGTAAAAGAGTCATTAGGAGGGAGAAGACAATACGAAAGCAAGCTAGCAAACAATATCTAAGTGGACAGTAAAAGCTTTTTCAAGTATGTAAAAAATAAAAGAGAAATGAGAGCGGATGGATATAGGACCTCTAGAAAATGAGGGCTGGGGAACTAATGACAGGGGGACATGGAGATGGTAGATGAACTAAATGATTATTTTGCATCAGTCTTCACTGGAATATGTTGTGATTTTTTAAATTTCACAGCAGCGATACAATGACAAAAAAGAAACAACAATAAAAAAAGTAGTGATTTAGTGGTGATGGGTTAATGTCCATTAGAAATCAGATGACAGAGGGGAATCACTGAAGTGGGTAAACATGGAAGTGTGTGTAATAATTAGAGTTCCATCAACAGCAAAGGAAAAAGGCAAATGTTTCAATGTTATCAGTAAAGAAAAGCCCATCAATGATGATGATGATGTCGACTCAGGCCTGAGAGGCCAACGTTGGGCATTTTCATGCCTTACAAGGCGCGGAACGAAAGTGTGGCGCGCCACTCCTCATACAGAAATTTTGCTGTATTTTTCTTTATTTATGAGGTCGGGTTGCGAGCTCAACACTCAACCTGGCATGGATGGAAAGCATACTCGGGAACGGCCCAACTGGATTCGGACCCGAGAACTTTCGTTCCGGAGTCCGGTGCTGAAGTCACTGCACCACCAGCCAACAAAAGCCCATTGTTAGAGTCTACACAACAGAGGATAAGTGTGTACAACAGTCCTTAGATGAAGCAGGTTTAGAGAAGCTGAGCTTGCAGTAGAGACTACAAAACTTTTACTGCATAATCTGGTTTCACAATATTCCTGCCCTAAATAAAATAATGTGCATTCCTGTGTTTAATTTGGAAGGAGATGGGTGGCTATTAGATTATTAATTAACAGCTAAACCTGAGATGGCAGCAGCAATAAGATCTGATCTGAGAATCTGGTAAACTTTGTGACATGAACTCACTTAAGGTCAGCATGGCTGTGTTCGGCTTCACTGGCTTCTTCCTCACATCATACAGGACCAGCCTTTAGATACAAAAACAATACATGATGTACAGTTACTGCCAAAACATTTCACCACTTGACAGGATTTGTATTTCCAATTCAAATTGAAAATGAGCCAAAATCAATTTGTTATCAGAGACTTCCATTGCATTAAATTTGTTTTATTTTTTTTTTGGAAGTAATGCAAAAAGTAAAATCACTGTTGCTTCTCACTTTTAGTCCACAACCAGCTCCTTTGCTTTTGTGACATTGAGGGAGAGGTTGTTTTCTTGACACCACTGTGTTAGAGTGATGACTTCTTCTCTGTAGGTGGCCTTGTTAATATTTGAGACTAGGACAGTCAGTGCAGTGTCGTCAGTAAATTTAATTAGTAGATTGCAGTTGTAGGTGGCAATGCAGTCATGAGTATACAGAGAGTAAAGGAGGGTCCTAGTATTCAGGCCATAGGGGCACCTGTGTTGAAGGGTAGAGGCGAGGGAAGTCCAGGATCCAGCTGCACAAGGTAAGGTGAAGGCCGAGTTCTGAGCTGTTTGTCCAGCATGGAGGGAATTATAGTGTTGACGTAAGCATTCTAATTCTCCAGATGTGTAAGGACAATGTGTAGAGCTGTGGCTATTGCGTCATCTGTTGATCGGTTGTGTCGGTAGGCAAACTGTTGGGGTTCCAGTGTGGGTGGCAGCATGCTACGGTTGCAGTCCATGACCAGCCTCTCAAAGCATTTGCTTATTATTGAGGTGTGTGCGACAGGATACTAGTCGTTCAGACATGTTACATTGTTCTTTTTAGCTACAAGGACAATGGTGGATGTTTTGAAGTAGGAGGGCACTCTACGCTGGAAGAGGCAGAGATTAAACATTTTTGTAAACACACCTGCTAGTTGTGCTGTGCACGACCTCATTACCCACCCTGGGATGCCGTCCAGTCCCGCGGCCTTGCGACTGTCCACCCGTTGGAAACACCTGCGAACTTCAGTCTCAGAGATGACCAAACTGTAGGTCTCCTCAGGAACTCTGTGTTGGCAACATCAAATCGAGTGTAAAAAATATTTAGCTCATCTGGGAGAGTGACAGCGACATTGGAAACTGCACTGCGTTTATCTTTGAAGTTAGAGAAGGTGTGCAGATCTTGCCATAAGCTGCGTGTGTTGTTGGTGGAAAGTTGTGTCTGGATCTTGTCCCTGTATTGTTACTTCTCTGCCTTGATAACAGAGATTGTAGCTGTATTTCCTGAGCTCCTGCTAATTACCGGCAATGTAAGCTTTGTGTCGCGCTTTAAGTGCTGCTGGGACGGAGCTGTTGATTCATGGTTTCTGGTCTGGATAGACCCTGACCAATTAGGAGCAAGAGCTGCTCTTGCTCAGATCTGCTCTGCTCTTCAATTAGATCAGGGCTGATTTGGCCGTGAAGTCAGCTTCATGCCCCTGCCTATTCCCTATAACCCTTAGTTCACTTACTAAGTAAAAATGTGTTTCCGTCTTAGATATATTTGCTGAGGTAGCCTCTACTGTTTGCCTAGGTAGAAAATTCCTAAGATTTGCTACTTTCCAGGGAAAAGCAACTGCTCCTAAATCTACCTTTGCACATCTTAAGGCTATGTTTCGTAGTTCTAGTCTCCCATACGTGGAAACAATGCTAAATCCTCATCTCTGGAAAGCCTCTTCTGCATCCCTGCAAAGCTATTATATCATTTTTCAAGTAAGGAGACTAGAACTGCATGCAATACCCTAAATATGACCTCACCAGGACCCTGTTCTTAAATTCCATCCATCTAGCAATGACAGCTATAATAATGGTCAGGGAGGTCACTGCCTCAAAAACTCTCCAATCAAGAATTTAAAGTAATTTGACAGGGGGATGGGAATCTGAATGATGGAGCAGAGGAAGGGGAAAACAGAACTAAATCTAAGATAGTGACCAGTACGGATGTCAGGAAGAACAGGCAGGTGATGGGCAAATTTGCAGCCATTGGGACGAGTTGCAGTGCAATAAAGTTGCAGTGCAATCAATGCAAAAAGTACCAAATACTGGACTTAAGGTGTTATACTTAAATGCACACAGCATAAGGAATAAGGTGGATGATCTTGTTGTACAGTTACAGATTGGCAGGTATGATATTGTGGCCATCACTGAGACGTGGTTAAAGGATGCACGTCTCTGGGAGCTGAGAGTCCAAGGATACACAGTGTATTGGAAGGATAGGCAGGTAGGTAGAGGGGGTGGCGTGGCTTTATTGGTAAGAAATTATATTAAATCATTAGACAGAGGTGAGAGAAGATTGGAAGGTGCAGAATCTTTATGGGTTGAGCTAAGAAATCGCAGGGGTAAAAGGACCCTGATGGCAGTTATATACAATCCTCCAAACAGCTGCAGTGAGGTGGACCACAAATTACAACAGGAAATAGAAAAGGCTTGCCAGAAGGGCAGTGTTAGGTTAATTGTGGAGGATTTTAACATGCGAGTGGATTGGGAAGATCAGTTCGGCACTGGATCTCAAGAGAGAGAATTTGTAGAATGTCTACGAGATGGCTTTTTAGAACAGGTTGTTGTTGAGCCCACTAGGGGATCAGCTGTACTGGATTGGGTATTGTGTAATGAACCAGAAGTTATTAGAGAGATGGAAGTGAAGGAACCCTTAGGAGGCAGTGATCACAACATGATTGAGTTCACCGTGAAATTTGAGGAAGAGAAGCTGAAATCCAATGTGTCGGTATTTCAGTGGAGTAAAGGAAATTACAGTGGCATGAGAGAGGAACTGGCCATGGTTGACTGGAAAGGGACACTAGCGGGAGGATGGCAGAGCAGCAGTGGCTGGAGTTTATGTGAGAAGTGAGGAAGGTGCAAGACAGATACATTCCAAAGAAGAAGAAATTTTCGAATGGGAAAAGGATGCAACCGTGGCTGACAAGAGAAGTCAAAGCCAAAGTAAAAGCAAAGCAGAGGGCCTAAAAGGAAGCAAAATTAGTGGGAAGACAGAGGATTGGGAAGTTTTTAAGAGCTTACAAAAGGAAACTAAGAAGGTCATTGAGGGAAAAGATGAACTGTGAAAGGACGCTAGCAAATAATATCAGAGGATACTAGAAGCTTTTACAAGTATAGTATATAAAGAGTAAAAGACAGGTGAGAGTAGATATAGGACCGACAGTAAATGATGCTGCAGAAATTGTAATGGGAAATAAGGAGATGGCGGAGAAATTGAACGAGTATTTTGCATCCATCTTCACTGAGGAAGACATCAGCAGTATACTGGACACTCAAGGGTGTCAGGGAAGAGAAATGTGCTCAGTCACAATTACGACAGAGAACGTACTCAGGAAATGGAATAGTCTAAGGGTAGATAAATATCTCGGACAAGATGGGATGCTCCCTTGTGTTCTGAAGGAAGTAGCTATGCAGACCGTGGAGGTATTAGCAATGATCTTTCAAAAGTCAATAGATTCTGGCCTAGTTCTGGAGGACTGGAAGATTGCAAATGTCACACTGCTATTGAAGAAGGGGGCAAGAAAGCAAAAAGGAAATTATAGACCTGTTAGCTTGATATTAGTGGTTGGGAAGTTGTTGGAGTCGATTGTCAAGGATGAGGTTACGGAGTACCTGGAGGCATATGACAAGATAGGCAGAACTCAGCATGGTTTCCTTAAAGGAAAATCCTGCCTGACAAACCTAGTGCAATTTTTTGAGAAAATTACAAGTAGGTTGGACAAGGGAGATCCAGTGAATGTTGTGTATTTAGATTTTCAGAAAGCCTTTGTCAAGGTGCTTAACATGAGGCTGCTAAACAAGATAAGAGCCCAAGGAATTATGGGAAAGTTACATACATGGATAGAGTGTTGGTTGATTGGCAGGAAACAGAGAGTGGGAATAAAGGGATCCCATTCTGGTTGGCTGCTGGTTACCAGTGGTGTTCCACAGGGGTCCGTGTTGGGGCCGCTTCTTTTTACGTTGTTTATCATCGATTTGTATTATGGAATAAATGGCTTTGTGGCTAAGTTTGCTGATGATACAAAGATAGGTGGAGGGGCCGGTAGTGCTGAGGAAACAGAGAGTCTGCAGATAGATTTGGATAGATTGGGAGAATGGGCAAAGAAATGGCAATTGAAATACAATGTTGGAAAGTGTATGGTCATGCACTTTGATGGAAGAAATAAACAGGCAGGGAATTATTTAAATGGGGAGAGAATTCTAAGTTCTGAGATGCAACGGGACTTGGCAGTCCACGTGCAGGATACCCTTAAGGTTAACCTCCAGGTTGAGTCGGTGGTGAAGAAGGCTAGTGCAATGTTGAATTCATTTCGAGAGGAATAGAATACAAGAGCAGGGATGTGATGTTGAGGCTCTATAAGGCACTGGTAAGACCTCACTTGGAATACTTTGTGCAGTTTTGGGCTCCTTATTTAAGAAAGGATGTGCTGACATTGGAAAGGATTCAGAGAAGATTCACTAGAATGATTCTGGGAATGAGAGGGTTAACATATGAGGAACGTTTGACTGCTCTTGGACTGTACTCCCTGAGGTTTAGAGTAATGAGGGGGGCTTCACAGAAGCATCTCGAATATTAAAAGGCATGGACAGAGTGGATGTGGCAAAGTTGTTTCCCATGGTGGGGGAGTCTAGGACGAGAGGGCATGACTTGTGGATTGAAGGGCGCCCATTCAGAACAGAGTTGAGAAGAAATTTTTTTAGCCAGAGGGTGGTGAATCTGTGGAATTTGTTGCCACGGGCGGCAGTGGAGGCCAAGTCATTGGGTGTATTTAAAGCAGAGATTGATAGGTATCTGAGTAGCCAGGGCCTCAAAGGTTATGGTGAGAAGGTGGGTTAGTGGACTAACTGGGAGAATGGATCAGCTTATGATAAAATGGCGGAGCAGATTCAATGGGCCAAATAGTCGACTTCTGCTCCTTTGTCTTATGGTCTAAGAGATATAAAACCTGAGTTGGTTCATTGCCTAGTACTAGATCAAGTATGGCCTCGCCACTTGACAGCCTGTGTGCAGGATACATCAGCAATCCTTATTGTACTCACTGAAGAAATTCCACCCCATTTTCATGGTGCCTATCAATATTAGGTGATTCAAAGTCACTAACTGGAACAATCATATATTTTGCACGTTTCCAACATCTGCCTCCTGATCTGCTCCTCAGTGTCTCTGCTGTTCGGAGTGGTGGATGGTGGTGGTATACAATACTCCAAAGAGAATGATTATTCCTTTCCTGTTTCTGACAAACTACTTCCATGATGTCCTCCACTGTGGCCGCTGTGATACTATCCCTGATTAGCAATGCCACTCCCACCTCTTTTACCTCTCTTCCTGTCCCCTTTGAAACATATAAACCTCAGATAATACAGCAGCCATTCCTACAATGCTTTGATTCCATGTACTGACTCACGATGTTCAATACATCACATTTGTTCCTATTATATCTTGTGTTAAAATACATGCATCTCAACCCAGCCAACTGATTGCAGTTATGCCCTACCCACTGCATATCCTTGCTCAGTATGGCTACACACACCGTAAGACATAAGAGCAGAACTAGGCCATTGAGATTATCGAGTCTGCACTGCTATTGCATTATGGCTGACTCAACCGCATACATCTGCTTTCTCGCCATATCCTTAGTTGCCTTGCCTAATCAGGATACAATGAACTTCTGCCTTAAACATACACACAGACTTGGCCTCCACCACAGTCTGTGGCAGAGCATTCCAAATATTCACTACTCTCTGGCTAAAAAAAAAAATGCCTCTGTTTGAAAGGGTCACCCCTCGATTTTGAGGCTGTGTCCTGTAGTTCTGGATACCACCACCTCTCCTCATCCACCCAATTTAGTCCTTTCAACATTTGGTAGGTTTTAATGAGATCCCCCTGTATTCTTCTAAATTTCAGAGACCACAGTACCTAAACTCATATGTTAACCGCTTCGTTTCCAGAATCATCCTTGTGGACCTCCCCTGGACACCCTCCAGTGATGACACATCCTTTCTGAGATATTGAGCCCAAAACTGTTGACAATACACCATGTGGCCTGACTGGTACTTTATAAAGCCTCAGCATTATTTCATTGCTTTTATATTCTATTCCCCTGGAAATGAATGGGAATATTGCATTTGCCTTCTTTAAAACAGACTCAACCCGTAAATTAACCTTATAAGTGTCTTGCAAAAGGTCTCCTAAGTCTCTCTGCACCCCTGATATTTGAACTTTCCTCCATTTAGAGAATAGTCTGCACTTTTGTTCCTTTTACCAAAATGAATTATCATACATTTCCCAACACTTTTGACCAGTTCTTCTAATTTGTCTAAGTCCTGCTGCAACCTCATTCCTGCTTCCCGTATCTAACTTTACACCTTCTCTCCTATCCTCTGGACTATCATTCTGGTACTCATCACCATACCAAACTAGCTTAAACCCTCCCCAACAGCTCTAGCAAATCTGCCCACAATGATATTTGTCCTCATCAAGTTCAGGTGTTAACTGTCCTTATATGCCCTCAAAGCTGTCCTGTAAATTTGTCAAGCATGCCTTTCCCTTCCCAAGTCCATGTTGTGTCTGCCTGACAGAACAGTTTCAATGCCAATGTATTCCTATTTTTTTCTGAGAATTGGCTGAAAGTTGTTTTCCTGACTACAGAATTTTAGCTAGTTGTTGTAGTTAGTTATTTGTTTCTATATCTGTTTTTATACAGTGGTGTAACATTCCCTGTCTACCAATTCATTGGGACCCACTCAGTGTCCAGAGAAATTTGATAAATTATTACAAAAGCCTTAACTGTAGTAGCTAAATAACTTGATTATATAACAACAGGCTAATAATAATAAGCTCTGAAGGCATAAAAAAATGCTTCAAGCTATCTTTAAGGAAATATGGTGGTATGTCAAGGTAGAAATTCATTCCATCATGCAGAAACAACATCCACATTGCCCATAAATTTACATGGTCCATTTCGAACATGTCTCTGCATTTTCTGGATCTCTATAACTCATTTCTGGAGGTGGTCTTTCCACTGATATACTTTATAAACCTACCGAGTCACACGGCTGTCTTGACTGTACCTTCTCCCAGTTCTCCTGTCTCTGACATATCTGTTCTAAGAATGAGGCTTTTCATTCAAGAATAACTGGGACATCCCCCTTCTTCAACCAAGTTTTCCCTTTCTTTACCATAGATACTGCCTTCTCCCACATCTTCTTCATTTCCCGGGTATTCACTCTCATCTCATCTTCCCACTACCAGAACAGGGAAATAATTCCCCTTGTCCTTGCCTTTGATGCCATGAGTCTCTGCATCTGGCATATCATTCTCCTCTACCTCCACCATCTTCAATGTGATCCTACCAATAAACAGATCTCACTCACCCCCTGCAACCCCCTCCACTTTCCACAGATATCATTGCCTGCCTGACTTACTAGTTCCACTCATCCACAGATCTTCCTCCTGGCACTTAATCCTGAAAGCAGGAAATGCTCTAGCCCTACCTCTATACCTTCTCCCTCACCACCTTTCACAGCCCTAGTTGGGCCTTCAGATCATGGACCACTTCACCTGAGAGGATTTTCACGTCATCTACTATATCCAGGGCAATCACCTCTACATTGGGACACCTCTTTGCTGAACACGTTCACTCTGCCATAAATTGCAGGTTTTACTCATGGTCACCCATTATAATTCCACTTCCTTTTCCCATTCCTACATCTTGGAGGAGCAACACATCGTGTTCCATCTGGATGGCCTCAAACCTAATGACATGAATATCAATTTCTCTAACTCTTCCCCCCCCCCCATCACTTTCTCTTTCCCATTCCTCATTCTGGCTTCTTCTCACCCCTTCACACCTAATCTACCGTTCACTTCCCTCTGGTGCCCCAGCTGCTTCCCTTTTTTCCCATGGCCTACTCTCCCCTCCTGTCAGATTCCCCTTCCTTCAGCCATTTCCCTCTTCAACCTATCAATTCCCAGATTACCATTTCATTTTTCTTCCCCATATCGCTCTAGCTTCCCTCTCAGCTGGCTTCACATATCACTAGCCAACTTACAATTCTTCCACTTCTACCACCTTCTTGTTCTGGCTTCTACCTCTTCATTTCCAGTCTTTATAAAGGGGTTTGACCCAAAACTTTGAATGTTTATTTCTATCCATAGATGCTGGCTGACCTGCTCAGCTCCTCCAATATTTTGTGTTTTCTCTGGATTGCCAGCATCTGCAGAATCTTCTGTGTTCATCATTTATTTCAGTACCCTATGATGCATTCCATTAGGATCAGGAGACGTCTTCCTATAGGCCAACTCGTTTGCTCAACTACAACAGTGATTGAATTAAGGTCCTCACCTCCCATCACATCCATAACATCTTTTATTTCTGACATGTTCTCCACTGCAAAGATCAGTATAAATTTTTCATTCAATGTCTTAATCATTCCCAAATTCCTCAATGTTAATTACTCCTTCTCATCTTACTTTTACTTTAGTCCCCTTTTTTTACTTGATATAATTATTTTTCAAAACCTTTTACGTTTGTGTTTATTATTTGTTTGCAAGTTTCATAATCTACCCTTAGTGCTTGTTTTATGGTTGCGCTTTTCCAATCTTCAAGTTCTTGGCAGATTCGCATGGATGAGGTTTTGGTTTTATGCCTTCCTTTGTTTTCTTGGTTAAACAAGGCTGTCTCGCTACATCATCACTGTTCTTTTAAATGGAAGCGGCATGTCTTGGGTTGTGAAAGTCCAGAATGATTGTGCAGCTTCTGAAGCTGACCTCACTGGTTGGGAACATTGTGTTCATAATGGAACTGTCTGTGTCTACAATGCTCTGCAGTCTCTTGCAATCCTATACATTGGAGCATCCATATGAGACTGTGATGCTACAAGTAAGAATGTTTTACACCAAGAGTCAATATAAATTTATAAGTCTTTGGTAACATAGCAAATCACAAGTTCCTTATGAAGCAGAGCCATTGCTGTGCCACTTTTGTGAATGCATAATAAAATATATTACATAATGCATGATAATGGCTGCTATCAAGAATCAGACTTGCTGAATGTCTACAAATACAGCAGTGCTATTTGTAGTTTCAGAAGCAATAAACCTGAGGAAATGCCTTGTGACACCAAAAGCTACTGTTGACAATTTGTCTACGCCATTAATTTCTAACGAGGGCGGTTATGTGTCCTAAAGGGGCATTAGGGAAATAGAAGTCATAATGGGGCAATCGAGATTCTTTTTTGGAGTGGGAGGCGGTAACTGACAGCCTAACTGGAGGCTTGAGACTTGATGAACCGTTAGTAGCACTGGCACTCCAATAAGAAGGATGAGGTAGGGGACACAGGAGGAACCATAGCTGTGCATGCGATGAGTAATCAGCCTATCAATGCATCTGAAACTCAAGAATCTCTGCCAATCATACCAACCAAACTGACGTTATTGGGAATGCATAAATTAGCAAGCAGTGTTCCGAACAATTTGCCTTGACTCACGGTACGGTATGAGTTCATGCAATTTAACAGTTGGTATGTCAAGTACACATTCTCAACCTTCTCAACTGATCTACGGAAAACGGGTCAGGAAATGATACAGCAATGGCTGGAGCAAAATGGCGAAATAGAGCTAGTGAACTTTCAAACCCTGAGGATTCCTCTGGAAGGGTTCAAAGCAGACTTGGCTTCATATGTGCAATCAAGAAGCATTTTGGGTAATAAGAGACACTACATGATTAATCAATCGGAATAGTATAATGTTAGCTTGCCAACACAAGCTCCATCCTGGCTAACATTCAGATTCCAATTGGAATCCTTGTCAACATAATTTTCGCTCTTGTAATTGTCTTAATCTTTGTCTTGCCATTCCTTTGCGTGCCTCTACCATCGTACCACCCTTGTGAACACGCTGCCATCGGCAACATGAAATTGGAAATATGGAAGGGAAACATTGGGAGAAGAATGCTCTCACAGTTTTCCTGCATGGCAAGTACAGCACTCTCTTTCACAGTGATTTGTAAAAGTATTGCTTGCACTAGTAGTCACTGAAGAAGAATTTTAAGAGCCTATTCAAGAATATGAACAATCTGGAAATTCCAATCCAGGTAATTATCCCATTTCTTTGCAAAGTTGAAGAACAGGAAGAAAGCTTGCAAGAAGAAATTATTCAAATTCTGAATGATGAAGGAAAAATGCTTGTGAAAAATGTCAGCTTTCGTGATATGTGGCTATACTGTCATATGAACTTTCCTGGTCTTTAGAGAAGAGCCAAACTGCTCTTCATTGCATTTCCACCCTCCTACCTTGTTGAAAGGGATTTCAGTGAAGTGAACCACATACTCACAAAATCTCACATAAATGATAAGGATATTGTTACATGTGGGAACTTTTGCTGTCACAAAATGAACCAGATATTTCATCTCGTCCTCAACTCAGGATTCACATTGGTATGGAAGCTGCTATACAGCATACAGGTACGGTGAAAACTTGACTTAATTGGAAATAAAATTTAAAATCAGAATAAGTTTGCTCATGCTAGCATATGGTAGACATGTGTTTACACTCTGGGAGAGCCAGAAAGTATATTGTGCTTAAGAGGGTCATTGGCAAGTATGATGCTGCTTCGGGGGTGTTGGGCTGAAAAATGTTTGAGAAACAATTGTCTACACCAATCGCATCAACAGATTGATTTCCCATTATCCATGAAAACAAGTTCACTTCACTCTGCATTCAATTTATTAAGTATCACTATCTGGTAGTCAATCACAGTTCACCTGTTCATTTCTTTGGAGAAGGAAGGTGATACTTATTTACCCTTTAGGAGTTTAACTGACAGCTCCTTATTTTGGGAATTATGATCTTCCTTCTACCAACAATGTTAACATAGGATAGTACAGCACATTACAGGCCCTTTGGCCCACAATGTTGTGTTAACCCTCAACCCCTACCTCCCATATAGACCCCCACCTTAAATTCCTCCATAGACCTGTCTAGTAGTCTCTTAAACTTCACTAGTGCATCTGCCTCTGCCACTGACTCAGGCAGTGCATTCCATGCACCAACCACTCTCTGAGTGAAAAACCTTCCTCTTATATCCCCCGTGAACTTCCCTTCCCTTAACTTAAAGTCATGTTCTCTTGTACTGAGCAGTGGCGCCCTGGGGAAAAGGCGCTGGGTGTCCACTCCGTCTATTCCTCTTAATATCTTGTACACCTCTATCATGTCTCCTCTCATCCTCCTTCATTCCAAAGAGTAAAGCCCTAGCTCCCTTAATCTCTAATCATAATGCACACTCTGTAAAACAGGCAGCATCCTGGTAAATCTCCTCTGTACCATTTCCAATGCTTCCACATCCCTCCTATAGTGAGGCAACCAGAACTGGACACAATACTCCAAGTGTGGCCTAACCAGAGTTTTATAGAGCTGCATCATTACATCTCATGTCTTAAAATCTATCCCACGACTTATGAAAGCTAACACCCCATAAGCTTTCTTAACTAAACTATCTACCTGTGAGGCAACTTTCAGGGATCTGTGGACATGTACCCACAGATCCCTCTGCTCCTCCACACTACCAAGTATCTTGCCATTTACTTTGTACTCTGCCTTGGAGTTTGTCCTTCCAAAGTGTACCACCTCGCACTTCTCCAGGTTGAACTCCCATCTGCCACTTCTCAGCCCACTTCTGCATCCTATCACTGTCTCTCTGCAATTTTCGGCAATCCTCTACACTATCTACAACACTACCAACTTTTGTGTTGTCTGAAAACTTGTCAACCCACCCTTCAACCCACACATCCAGGTCATTAGTATAAATCACGAAAAGTAGATGTCCCAAAACAGATCCTTGTGGGACACCACAAGTCACAACCCTCCAATCTGAATGTACTCCCTCCACCACGACCCTCTGCCTTCTGCAGGCAAGCCAATTCTGAATAAGCCTACCGTGTGGAACCTTGTCAACTGCCTTACTAAAATCCATGTAGATCACATCCACTGTACTACCCTCATCTATATGCCTGGTCACCTCCTCAAGGAACTCTATCAGGCTTGTTAGACACGATCTGCCCTTCACAAAGCCAAGCTGACTGTCCCTGATCAGAGCATGATTCTCTAAATGTCCATAGATTCTATCTCTAAGAATCTTTTCCAACAGCTTTCCCACCACAGACGTAAAGCTCATTGGTCTATAATTACCCAGACTATCCCTTCTACCTTTTTTGAACAAGGGGACAACAGTCGCCTCCCTCCAATCCTCCGGTACCATTCCCGTGGACAATTCCATTGATCACATTCTAGTGTTTGCCAATATTTGACTCTCTTGGTCAAAAATAGATAGAGCCTTATAACATTTCCCTCAAGCTAAGTTGGCAATAGCTTCCAAATTCTTTGCGATTTTCGATCTCAGTTTTTTAGGAACCATTAGATCTATAACTTATAGAGTTTATACGAGTATTTAATGACATATTACACACTAATTGTCTCAGTCTTAATGGTGAATTTATTCCATTTCTTTTCATGTTCTGCTTCCTTTCTATGCGTACAGAGCCCTGGATAGCCAGAGTATCTTCCAGATATGATCATATACTCAGTCTTAAGATGTGGAGAGGTCATCAAAAATTGAATGACTGATCCGACCATAGGTTACAGTTATATAAATGCTGTGAGGATCTGTACAACCTGGGCTACAGTATCTTGATTTAAATGGAAAATATCAAAAAGCAAGATGGGCAGGCTAACATTCAGGAAAAGCATGTTTACTTTCATAACTCCATTAGTAAGCCAAGAGATGCAATGGAGATACTTAGTACAAGGCTATCAGGATAGCTCAAAGAATAAGATCACCATCATTGTTCAATTTGTATTATCAGGCTAATGATGTATTTGTACTGGGAGGTGGCTACTGTAGGACAAGTATAGTGAATTAAGGAAGCTTTTCAAGTTCTTTTAAGTTTATTGTCATTCAGCTGTACACATGTATACCACCATATGAAAAAAAAATTTCATCCGGACCAAAGTGAATGAGTAAAGTAATGACCTGTTCTAATGGATTGTGTCTGATGTGGAGCAAGCGGAATATTAGCAGTTAATAGAGATGGTTAATAGAATATAACCTAGAACATTACAGCGAAAGAACAGGTCCTTCAACCCACAAAATTTTACTGAAGTAGTCAAGTTAGTAATCAAATTTCCAACTTCACAAATTCTTCCTTCTATCCAATGTCTGCATCCTTCCATTTCCTATATGTTCATGTCTTTCTAAAAGGCCCTTGAATGCCACAATCATATTTCCCTCCAGAAACACCACAGTGTCTTTGTAAAGTAGTTTCACTTCCATCTCCTTTAATACTTTCAAAGGTGGTTGTTCAAGACATGTTGCACAACTGTCCTTTGCAAAATGTACAGGCAGAAAATAATTGAGTGACCACTAGGAAAGGGAAGAGAGTAGACAGAGTCATTTGTTTGGAAACAACTATAGTAATTTGGATACTGTTGGAGGGCGGACCTTGTAGGAGAAGGTATAATACTTTTTTAAAAGTTTATTTATTTATTTATTTGATGTGGGCGTCAGCAGCTAAACCAGCAATTATTGCCCATCCTAGTTGCTCTCAAGAAGGTGGTAATGAGCTGCCTTCTTGAACCACTGCAGTCCCTGAGGTGTAGGTACACCCACAATGATGTTAGGGAGAGTTTCTATGATTTTGACGCTGGCATTGACAGAACAGTGATATGTTTTCAAGTCAGGATGGTGAGTGACTTGCAGGGTGATTTCCAAGTGGTGGTGTTCCCAGGTATCTGCCATTCTCGTCCTTCTAGATGGTAGTTGTCGTGGGTCTGGAAGATGCTGCCTTAGGAAATTTGTTGTTTTTGCAGTGCATGTTGTAGACAATGCACACTGCTGCAAATGTTCATCGATGGAGATAGTCATTGCCTGACACTGGCGTGGCTCGAATGTTACTTGCCACTTGTCAGCTCAAGCCTGAATATTGTCCAGGTCCTGTTGCATTTTGCTATGAACTGCTTCACTATCTGAGGAGTCACGAATGGTGCAGAACATTATGCAGTCATCTGCGAAAATCCCCACTTCTGACCTTATGATGGAAGGAAGGTCGTTGATGAAACTGCTAAAGATGTTTGGCCCTCGGACACTTACCTGAGGAACTCCTGCAGTGACGTCGTGAGTTTGAGATGATTGACCTTCAACCACCATAACCATCTTCCTTTGTCAGGTCTGATTCCAACCAGTGGAGGGTTTTCCCACTAATTCCCCTTGACTCCATTTTAGCTTGGGCACCTTGATGCTATACTCGGTCAAATGCTGTCTTGATGTCGAGGGCTATCACCCTCATCTCACCTCTGGTATTTAGCTCTTTATTGCATGCTTGAGCTGAATGGCTTTGATGGAACTTAGACTGGGCAGGTTATTGCTGGGTAGGTGCTGTTGATCACCCCTCCAGCAATTCCAGAGGTGTGTCCCCTGCCTTAGATGAGTGTGGAGTTTATCAGGCTTTCTGGGGTGTCCTGGAGAGGACTACAGCCTTGCCCTAGGGGAGAGCCGAGGCACAAGGGAAAAGGCCCTCTCATGGCAGACAGCTTTCGTGATCCTACTGCCCAAGAAGGTAGATCTCTGCCTGCTAAAGAACTTGGCGTCTGGAATCTCTCTTGTGCGCGGACTACAAGATCTTTGCCCAAGCAGTGACCAGATGTCTTGGCGGTATTGAGACAGGTGATCCAATTATAATGGACATTTACAAAATGAAGAAGATAAGAACATCTGTTAATCATAAGTTGGAACAATTTGATTCATACTGGGAAATACGGTTTAACTACATAACACCTCATAGGCCTGATTTTATCCACACAAATCAATTAATACATTGTAAAAAAAAATGATCACTCCCTACTTGTACATAGTTTTCACCTTTTGCTTGTTCTTTCTTTCCTCTCTTTTCTATAAGTGTATACATCAGATAAATATTATGTGGAGATTTTTGGCAAATATGACTATATGATATATATGTACACTATCTGAAATGCATCTAATGGAAATATTGTTGATGAACTTCAATAAAAAATAAATTACAAAAAAAGGCAGTTGATCCATCCTGACCAATCTTACACAGTCCTGCACCAGTATAACTCAAGACAATGTCTATCTAGTCCAGGGCCTGATCCACCTGCACTTGGAAACTGGGTCCCAGGCAGTTTTTTTTTTTCTTTTTTTGTTCTTGACCTAGAGAAGGCGTTTGACTGGGTAGACCACATTTTCCCAGTTGATGCTCTACAAGCATTTGGGCTCAGACAACACTTTGTATCCCGAGTTCGGCTCCTATACTGTGCTGCAGAATGACTTTTTCTGTTGTTTCATGTAGTCTAGTGTAATTTTGTGTTGTTTCAGGTAGTCTAGTGTAGTTTTGTGTTGTGTCATGTAGCACCATGGTCCTGGAGGAACATTGTTTCATTTTTACTATGTAATGTACCAGAAGTTATGGTTGAAATGACAATAAAAGCGACTTGACTTGTTAAGATCAAATGATTATTGACAGCGACCATTCCCTTCAGAAGAGTATGTCAAGGGTGCCCCATGTCCATGTAGTTGAATGAGATCTGTATAGAACCATTGTTGTGACTCCTTCGGCATGGAGGTTATCCTCTCAGCCTATGCTGAAGAGGAGTTCCTGATGGTGACAGATCCCAGTAACCTGTGGAGGATGCATGAGTGCCAGGAAGTTTTCTCAGCAGTGTCTTCCGCCAGGATGAACTAGGCAAAATATTCAGGGCTTTTAGTGGGTCAGTGGCAGGTGGACACCCTGCCAGAGGAGATGACACTTTGAGTGGAACACCAGGTATCTCTTCCATTTGGGAGTCTACCTGAGTCCTTCTGAGGAAACCTGCACGGCGTTCTGGCAGGACCTGGAGACCAAAGACATGGCCCAGCTGGGGAGAGAAACAGAAGCCATTCTTGAATAACTGAGTGTGTGTCTTCAGCCTTCTGTATTTCCTACCTAATGGTAACTGTGCGGAACGGGCATGCCCTGGCTACTGGAGATCCTTAATAATGGACGCTGCCTTTCTGAGACATCACTCTTTGAAGATGGCCTGGGTACTTTGTATGCTGGTACCCAAGGTGGAGTTGAATAAATTTACAACATTTGAGCATCTTTCACCCCTGTGCAGTAGCTGTCCCCACCCCAGATACTAGACAGTGATGCAACCTGTCAGAATGCTCTCCATGGTACAACTACAGCGGTTTTTGTGTGCATTTGTTGACATACCAAATCTTTTCAAACTGCTAAGGAAGTATAGTCACTGTCTTGCCTTCTTTACGATTGTTTTGATATGTTGAATCAAGGTTAGGTCCTCAGAGATCTTGACACCAAGGAACTTGAAACTGCTCACTTGCTCCACTTCTGATCCCTCTGTGAGGATTGGTTATGTGTCCCTTAATCTTACCCTTCCTGGTCCACAATCAGCTCTTTCGTCTCACTGACATTGAGTGCCAGGTTGTTGTTGTGACAACACTCTACTAGCTGGCATGTCTCGCTTCTGTAAGCAACCTCTTGTCTGTCTGAGTTTCTACCAACAATGGTTGTATCATAAACAAATTCATAGAAGATATTAGAGCTATACCTATCCACACAGTCATGGGAATAGAGAGAGTAGAGCAGTGGGCTAAGCACACACCCCTGAGGTGCGCCAGTGTTGATCGACAGCGAGGAAGAGATGTAGTCACTAATCTGCACAGATTGTGCTCTGCTGGTTAAGGAAGTCGAGGAACCAATTGCAGAGAGAGATACAGAGGCCCAAGTTCTGTAACTTCTCAGTCAGGATTGTGGGAATGATGGTGTTAAATGCTGCACTCTAGTCGATGAATAGCTTCCGGTACTACACGCATACAAGCATAGGTACTTGTATTGTCCAGGTGGTCTAAGGCTGTGTGAAGAGCCATTGAGATTGCATCTGCCGTTGACCTGTTGTGGCAATAGGTAGACTGCAATGGGTCAGGTCCTTGCTGAGGTAGGAGTTCAATCTAGTCATGACCAACCTCTCAAAGCATTTCATTACTGTAGATGTGAGTGCTACCGGGCGATAGTCATTAAGGCAGTTCACATTATTCTTCTTAGGCACTGATATAATTGTAGCCTTTTTGAAGCAAGTAGGAAATACGGCCTATAGCAGTGACAGGTTGAGAGGTCTCAGTAGATAGCCTACTTTGTAGTTTATGTGAGTGTGTGCTGGGGTGATGGGTGACCACAAAAGTTAATGGAGGAAAGAGAATGAATTGTATTTTTGACAGGGGAATATATCAGCAGCAGTCAGAGTTAAAATTACTATAGGATCATTCAGTAAGACTCTATGGATGGAGCTGACAAATGAGGAAGGGATGATTACATTGTTGGGACTGTGCAATCATTTGAAGAGCAAGCATGCTTGGAGATTGTGCAGAGACGATGTGAGAGTAATAGTGTTGTCATAGTAGCTGTTTCTTTAACTGTTCGAACACAGGGAGTGTCATGCTGTTAATTGGTTAAATATATTCAAGAAAACTTCCTGCATAAATTCATAAAGAGATGAGACAATGTTCATCTTGTCCTTAGCTAATAGAGTGGGGCTAGTGATTGAAGTGACGGTGTGGGAACAGTAACTGTAGTGCTGTTAGTTTTAAAATATTAATACAAAGGTACGGAAGTGGTGCACACGTTTAAGCTCTAAATAAGAACAATGTGAATTTGTAGGTATAAGACAAGATCTGGCAAGGGTTGATTGGAGTAGATTGTATGATGGCAAAGAGACATCAGGCAAGCCGAAAGCTTTTAAATGCAAGATGCTCATGGTCTGCCTGTGCCTATGAGAGTGAAGAGAAGACTGGTCAAGGTAGTGGGACATGAAAACCCAGTGCAGGAAAAATGAGGCAGCATGGGTCAAGTAGAGGCAAGTGGGATCACGTGACGTGTATAAGGACTCAGACACATAGTTAAGTAGAAAATCAGGAGGGAAATGAAGGAGCACGAGATAATTTTGGAAGAGAACTTGAATGAAAATCTAAGTGATTTTATTTACATTAGGAGAAAATACTCAGGCCAAAAACTGCAAATGCAAAGGTTTGGATGGGACATCTTCATTGGCAAGAACTAATTGTGTCAAAGGGGTTCTTTTATGTAGTCTACCACTGAGACTCTTAACATTGTGGTAATTTCTTCTCTATTCCTATAAAAGATGTTCAACAGAAACACAAGGAGACTCTGCGGGTACAAACAGAAAAACTGAGAGTGAACACGATCCTAATGAGGGAGAAGGTGAAGGTTTTCCAGCTGGTTGATCGATACGCTGAGCTCACGGTCATTTCTACTGTTAGAGATCGGAGACTGGTGGAACATGAGCTGCTGGCAAGAGGCAGAGACCATGAAGAGTGGAGAGAGGAACATCTACGAAAGGTGCTGGAGAAAATTCGGGCTGATCAGTTGTTCCAGAGCAGCTTTTCCCGGAGTAACTCCAAATCTGGGAGTTCTGCAGCAGTGGCCGGAGTCCCGGGGATCGGGAAAACAACAATGGTACAAAAGATTGTTTATGACTGGGCCACAGGGAAGATATACCAACAATTCCAGTTCGTGTTCAGTTTCAAATTCCGGGATTTAAACAGCATTAATTGTAGAATAAACCTTAAGGAACTGATTCTCGATCAGTATCCTTACTTTGGGAATTTATTGGGAGAGGTCTGGAAGAACCCAGAGGTGCTGCTGTTTATATTCGATGGTTTGGATGAATTCAAACACAGAATTGACTTTGCTGGCATTCAGAGAGACACAGACCCTCAGTCTACATGCACAGATCCTGAATTCAAGTGCAAGGTGTCTGACATTGTGTGCAGTTTAATCCAGCACAAGCTGCTCCCAGGGTGTTCAGTGCTGGTGACCACCCGTCCCACTGCATTAGATGTATTGGAAAAGGCAGAGATCAGTGTCTGGGCTGAAATCCTGGGATTTGTTGGTGAGGAACGGAAGGAATATTTTATCAGACATTTTGAAGATCAGACGGTGGCAGCAGCTGTTTTCAAACATGTGAAGGAGAACGAGATCCTGTACACCATGAGCTACAACCCCTCCTACTGCTGGATCCTCGCTCTGGCACTGGGCCCCTTCTTCACACAAAGAGTCAGGGACCCACAGCGAGTTCCCAAGACCATCACCCAACTGTATTCCTACTATATTTACAACATCCTGAAAAACCATGGCCGTGAGATTGAGAGCCCCCGAGATGCGTTGCTGAAGCTTGGTGAGATGGCCTTTACAGGAGTGTCTGAGAAGAAGATTGTTTTTAGAGATGGAGATTTGATCAAGTACAATTTGCAGCCTTCCCAGTTCCTGTCCGGATTCCTGATGCAGCTTTTGGAGAGAGATGATTCTTCCCGGGGCGTGGTGTACACATTCCCACACCTCACTATCCAAGAATTTGTAGCTGCACTCGCACAATTCCTGACTCCAGATCCTGGGGATATCCTGAAACTCCTCACCAAAGCCCACAGCATGACAGATGGGAGATTTGAGGTATTTCTCCGTTTTATTGCTGGTCTTTCTTCATCTGGGTCAGCTCGAGCCATGGAGGGGTTCCTGGGTCCATTTCTTCGTCAGACAACCTGTCAAGTGATTGACTGGGTGAAAGATACTGTTGAATATCAGCTTGGAAATTCTGGGAGTGAAGATGGTAAAAGGAGACTCCTGAACATATTGCACTACCTGTTTGAGTCTCAGAATAGTGGACTGGCTAGGGCCACACTTGGATCTGTGAAGACTCTTTCATTGAGTGGATTACGACTGACTCCAATTGACTGTGCAGTCCTGTCTCATATTATCGTCCTTTGTGATACAATAAAACACCTTGATCTTCGGAGCTGCTACCTTCAGCTTGAAGAGATCCAACGGCTGGGACCAGGGCTACACAAATGCGAAGTCTTGGGGTAATTATGAATTTACTTCAAAATTATGAAATCTGTGACACATTTGCAGATCGTTTCAGATCATGTTCTGTTTAGCATTAGGTTCACTGAGAAGAAACATAGCAGCATCCTAAGGAATGAGGCATGGACCCTTAGATCTTTACATAGAAAGAAGCTATCTTTTTGTCTTTTTATATCCAAAATGCCTTTAATTATCCCCATCATCTCTAATCCCATTTCAGATATGGTAGAAAGCTGAAAAACAGGATCTCATGGGTAGTAACCGCTAGACCACAGCCTGTGATACACACCAGTGAGCGTAAGAATAGGTTGATTAAGCAGATGAATGTGTGTATCATTGGAGTATGTGATGCAGAAGATATGCCCTGTACAGAAAGAACAAGTTAAACCTGAATGTGAAGGGGACCATTAACATTGCAACAATTTACTTCTGAGATATGTCAGAGGCTGGAGCACTAAGTATACAGGCAGATGGAAGTTCTAGAGGACTGTGAGGAAAGATAGCCTGTTGATAGGGCAATATTGCAGTCAGGAGACAGGTTGAATATATCTGATTTAATGCAAAATGTATCAAGAACAAAGGTGATGAACTTGTGAATATTGGTCAGTACACAGAATTACGGAGACTTGGCTGTCACAGGAGCAGGAATGGCTTCTGGATCTTCTGTTTGAAAAGTGACAGAGTGAAATAAGGTGGAAGAGTGTAATTAGTAATCACAATTACAGCTGCAGAGAGGGAGGACGTCCTGGAGAAATTATCTACTGAGTCAGTGTAGCTGCAATTTAGAAATAGGAAGGGAGGAATCACTCAATTTGGAATGCAGCAGCAAAAGTAATTCACAAGCAAAACTATACAATTGCCACTTGCTGTAGGCACCTGCTTGCCTTCAGACTGTAATACTTGCATGTCATGCCCACAGATCCAATGATTGCTCTGTCAACCATTTATTAACAATTAGCAAACATGCAGTTAAACTTTATTGACCATTACCTCAGTCATTCTAAGCTGCAAACTGCCACAAAATAAGCAAGGATATGCCTTTACATTTACCACAACCCCACACATGTGATTAGTTACCATAATAAATTCACAATGCAAAAATAAAATGCTGGTAGAGAACAGATGCATGACTCCCACATTCCAGCCCTCTAATCATCATACTGTATTAATAACAATTGCAAGCTATCAAGACACAGGAGACAAGAAGTATAACCATATAACCTATAACAATTACAGCACAGAAATAGACCATCATGGCCCTTCTAGTCTGTGCCGAACGCTTACTCTCACCTAGTCCCACCGACCTGCACTCAGCCCATAACCTTCCATTCCTTTCCTGTCCTTATGCCTATCCATTTTTTTAAATGACAAAATCTCTACCTCTACCACTTCTACTGGAGGCTCGTTCCACACAGCTACCACTCTGTGACTAAAGAAGTTCCCCATCGTGTTACCCTAAACTTTTGCCCCCTAACTCTTCAACACCTGTCCTCTTGTTTGAATCTCCCCTACTCTCAATGGAAAAAAAACTATCTACATCAGCTCTATCTATCCCCCTCATAATCTTAGATACCTCTATCAAGTCCCCCCCAATCTCCTGCGCTCCAAAGAATAAAGACCTAACTTGTTCAACCTTTCCCTATATCTTAGGTGCTGAAACCCAGGTAACATTCTAGTATATCTCCTCTGTACTCTCTCTATTTTGTTGACATCTTTCTTATAATTCGGTGACCAGAACTGTACACAATACTCCAAATTTCGCCTCACCAATACCTTGTACAATTTTAACACTACATCCCAACTCCTGTACTCAATGCTCTGATTTATAAAGGCCAGCATACCAAAGCCTTTTTTCACTACCCTATCCACATGAGATTCCACCTTCAGGGAAACATGCACCATTATTCCTAGATCACTCTGTTCTACTGCATTCCTCAATGCCCTGCCATTTACCATGTATGTCCTATTTTGACTAGTCCTACCAAAATGTAGCACCTCACATTTAATATCAGATGGAGTTTACTATCAGCATTAAGCTCCATCTGCCATCTTTCAGCCTACTCTTCTTGCTGGCCTAAATCTCTCTGCAAGCTTTGAAAACCTACTTCATTATCCACAACGCCACCTACCTTAGTATCATCTGCATACTTACTAATCCAATTTACCACCCCATCATCCAGATCATTATTGTATAGGACAAACAACATTGGACCCAGTAGAGACCCCTGAGGCACACCACTAGTCACCGGCCTCCAACCTGACAAACAGTTATCCACCACTACTCTCTGGCATCTCCCATCCAGTCACTGTTGAATCCATTTTACTACTTCAATATTAATACCTAAAGATTGAACCTTATTAACTAACCTTCCATGCAAAACCTTGTCAAAGGCCTTATTGTAATCCATATAGACAACATCCATTTCTTTACCCCTGTCAACCTTCCTAGTAACCTCTTCAAAAAAATCAGTAAGATTTGTCAAACATGACCTTCCATACACAAATCCATGTTGACTGTTCCGAATCAGACCCTGTCTATCCAGATAATTATATACACCATCTCTAAGAATACTTTTGATTAATTTACCCACTACTGACATCAAACTTACAGGCCTATAATAGCTAGGTTTACTCTTAGAACCCTTTTTAAACAATGGAACAACATGAGCAATATGCCAATCCTCTGGCACAATCCCCGTCTCTAATGACATTTGAAACATTTCTTTCAGAGCCCCTGCTATTTCTACACTAACTTCCCTCAAGGTTCTAGGGAATATCCTGTTAAGGATCCGGAAATGTATCCACATTTATATTCTTTAAAAGCACCAGGACTTCCTCTTCTTTAATCATCATAGTTTCCATAACTACCCTACTTGTTTCCTTTACCTTACACAATTTAATCTCCTTCTCCTTGGTGAATACCAAAGAAAAGAAATTGTTCAAAATCTCCCCCATCTCTTTTGGCTTCACACATAGCTGTCCACTCTAATTCTCTAAGGGACTAATTTTATCCCTCACTATTATCTTTAATATAACTGTAGAAATCCTTTGGATTAATTTTCACCTTAATTTCCAAAGCAACCTCATATCTTCTTTTAGCTTTTCTAATTTCTTTCTTAAGATTCTTCTTACATTCTTGATATTCCTCGAGCACTTCGTTTACTCCATGCTGCCTATATTTGTTGAAGATCTCCGTCTTTTTCCAAATCAAGTTTCCAATATCCCTTGAAAACCATGGCTCTCTCAAACTTTTAAACTTTCCTTTCAACCTAACAGGAACATGAAGATTCTGTACCCTCAAAATTTCACCTTTAAATGACCTCCATTTCTCTATTACATCCTTCCCATAAAACAATTTGTCCTAATCCACTGCTTCTAAATCCTTTCGCATCTCCTCAAAGTTAGCCTTTCTACAATCAAAAATCTCAACCCTGGGTCCAGTCCTATCCTTCTCCATAATTACATTGAATCCCCGACACATACCTCCATGCCCTGACCTATCTCATTCTCTAACAGGAGATCTAACACTGCCCCTTCTCTAGTTGGTACCTCTATGTATTGGTGCAAAAAACTATCCTGCACACATTTTACAAACTCCAAACCATCCAGCCCTTTTACAGAATGAGCTTCCCAGTTTATGTGTGTAAAATTAAAATCTCCCACAATCACAACCGTGTGCTTACTACAAATATCTCCTATCTCCCTACAAATTTGCTTCTCCGATTCTCACTCCCCATTAGGCGGTCTATAATATATCCTTATAAGTGTTAGTACACCTTTCCCATTCCTCAATTCCACCCAAATGGTCTCCCTAGACGAGCCGTCTAATCTATCCTGCCAAAGGACGGCTGTAATATTTTCTCTGACAAGCAATTCAACACCTCCCCTCCTGCCCCTCTGATTTTATCACACCTGAAGCAACGATATTTAGTTGCCAATCACACCTCTCCTGCAAGCATGTTTCACTAATAGCTGCAACATCATATTCACAGGTATCAATCCATGCTATAAGCTCATCCACCTATAAATCTCAGCATTTATACAAACGTCCTCTTGGCAAGCAGTCTATCATGTCTAGGACAATTCCAAAGTTATTGAGCCAGTCAGCCACATTAAGACTGCCTGGGTTTTGGAAGCAAGTGCCAGTGCTTGGTTTGTACAGCTGAGGTCCAATTGGCGCTGCGAGAAATCACCGTCGACGACATCAAATTGTTTTATGTGGTAGCGTCGCCCAGTAATTCCATGGCTACGGGAGTGGTGAACCCACTAGAATACCCACCTGAACATGGAAATACTGATCGCAAAATGCTCACCTTTTGCAGACTTTTGGACATTCAGAATCTGTCCACCATAGAATTGCTCTACTTGCCCGGCCTCAGAGATTCAAAGCCTTCGGAGCTTGTGCACCACATTCTGTCTCCTTGTTTTATTTTTAAAGAACTCTTCATGCAGCAAACACCTGATCAACTTTGCCTAGCCCGCACTAATCCACCTGTGAAAATCTCCAATTCCTCAAAAAGTCAAACCCTTATACGACCTTTTTTAGTCATTAGCAAACATATAATTAAGGATTATTTACAGTTAGCTCAGCGGTCATCAGAAGATATGACCTGCACCAGTCCCTTCAAACTGCCACTAAATAAGCAAGAATAAAGTTCAAAGTAAAATTTGTTATGCATGTAACCACATAGAACACTGAGGTTCTATTTTCTGCAGGCATCCACAGAAAATCTATAGAAGAGTACTCTAAACAGGATCAATGAACAACAAACTGCAAATGCAAATAAAGATAAATAACAAAATAATTACGAGCATGAAATAACTAGATAAAGTTCTTAAATTGAGACTGCCGGCTGTAGAAACGCTAGAAATATAATGAGTGTAGTTATTCCTTTCTGGTCAAGATCCTGATATTTGAATATTAAGCTTTTTCCCTCTGCTTTTACAATCCCTCCCCCACACATGTGACTAGTTAGTGTCATAAGTATAATGACGTGAATAAATCCTACATCAAGTATTCCATGAATATTTCTTAATTGGGGCAGATTTTGAGAATGTGCACCAATAACAGGAATTTTGTCATGGGTGATTTAAATTTCCCCTGTATTGTTCGGCACCTCCTTAGTACAAAACACTTAGATGGGGCAGAACTTAAGTGTGTCCAAGAAAGATTCCTGTTACAGATTCTCAGCAGGCCAATTTGAGAACAGGCCATTCTGGAGCTTGTGCCAGGCAAAGAATCTGTTCATGTGTCAGATCTCCCGATCAGTGAGTATTTTGCAGATGGTGTTTACAATTTTCTGAACTGTAGTGTAGTCTTGGAGAGGTCTTAGAGCAGATAATTGGCAAAGTATTTAATTGGGAAAGTGGGAATTATGAAGCTATGAGTCAGGAACTTGAGAGTATGAAATGAGAATAAATTTATTCTGGGAAATTCACATGAAAATGTGAAGGTTGTTTAGAGAACACTTACAGTTGACAACAGATGTGGAATATTTTGTCAAGAAGAAGAAAGGTTTGTGAAGCATTACCAAAATGAGCTCTAGAAAAGTACGAGGTAGTCACTAAGAAGCTTACAACTGGATTTAGGAGAGCCAGAAGCGGGCACAGGAAGACATTGACATGTAGAATTAACTAAAACCAGAAGGTATTCTACACGTATATGAAGTAAAACAGGATTACTAGAGAAGGAACAAAAGAGGGAGCATGTGCCTAGAGTTGGATGAGGTAGGGAGGTCCTTAATAAGTGAATGTTTTGCTTCAGTATTGAGTAGTGAGAGGGACCTCAATGTTTGTGAGGACAGCATATGGCAGACTGATATTCTAGAACATGGAAATTTTAAGAATATATGCAGGGACCTTGGCAAAACAGTGGGGCAGAGAAATCCTCAGGGCTGAATGGGATATATCTCAGGTTACGATGGGAAATGAGGGTCGAGTTCCCTTTGTTCACATTGGCCACAGATGTGGTACCAAATGATTAGATGGTACAAATTCTATTCCTTTGTTCAATAAAGTGTGTAGGAAAATCCTGGGAATTATAGATCAGTGAGTTTTAGTTCAGTTGTGGGCAAGTTATTTGAGAAGATTCTTAGAGACAGAATTTGTGACCAGGTGGAAAGTACAGCCTGATTAGTGGTAGTTAATATAGCTTTGGGATGGTAAGTCTAAGTCTCATGAACTGGATTTAATTACTTGAGGACATGACAAATCAGACTGATGAAGGTAGAACAGTGGATAGAATGTATGGCATTTGATAAAGCTCTCTATGTGTAGCTAATTCAGAAATTCAAGAGGCCTGGAATCCAGGAAAATAGGATGTGTAGATTCAGAATTGGCATGTCAATAGAAGGCAAATGGAGGTTGTAAATGGAATGTATTCTGCCTGGATGTCAGTAACCTGTGGTGTTCATCAGGAATCTATTCTGGGAACTTTCTCTGTGTGATTCCTATACGGTGGCGTGCAAAAGTATGGGGACCCCAGGTCAAATTTTCTGTTACTGTGAATAGCTCAGCAAGTAAAAGATGACCTGATTTCCAAAAGGCATAAAGTTAAAGGTGACACATTCTTTTAATATTTTCAGCAAGATTACCTTTTTTATTTCCATCTTTTACAGTTTCAAAATAACAAGAAAGGAAAAGGGCCCGAAGCAAAAGTTTGGGCACCCTGCATGTTCAGTACTTAGTAACACCCCCTTTGGCAGATATCACAGCTTGTAAACTCTTTCTACAGCCAGCTAAGAGACTTTCAATTCTTGTTGGGGAATTTTCACCCATTCTTCATTGCAAAGGTCTTCTAGTTCTGTGAGATTCTTGGGCTGCCTTGCATGCACTGCTCTTTTGAGTTTGATGCACAGATCTTCGATTATGTTTAGGTTGGGGGACTGTGAGGGCCATGGCAAAACCTTCAACTTGTGCCTCTTGAGGTAATCCGTTGTAGATTTTGACATGTGTTTAGGATCATTATCCTGTTGTAGAAGCCATCCTCTTTTCATCTTCAGCTTTTTTTTTTACAGACCATGTGATGTTTGATTCAAGAATTTTCTGGTATTTCATTGAATTCATTCTTTGCTGTACCAGTGAAATATTCCCCGTGCCACTGGTTGCAACACAAGCCCAAAACATGATCAATCCAATCCCATGCTTAACAGTTGGAGATGTGTTCTTTTCATGAAATTTTGCACCTTTTTTTCTTCAAACATACCTTTGCTTCTTGCGGCCAAAAAGTTCTATTTTAACTTCATCAGTCTACAGGACTTGTTTCCAAAATGCATCAGGCTTGTTTAGATGTTCCTTTGCAAACTTCTCTTGCTGAGGATGCAGGAAAGGTTTTCTTCTGATGACTCTTCCATGAAGGTCATATTTGTGCAGGTATCGCTGTACAGTAGAACAGTGCACAACCACTCCAGAGTCTGCTAAATCTTCCTGAAGGTCTTTAGCAGTCAAACGGGGGTTTTCATTTGCCTTTCTAACAATCCTACAAGCAGTTCTTTTGAAGTTTTTCTTTGTCTTCCAGACCTCAGTTTGTCCTCCCATTCCTATTAACTGCCAATTCTTAATTACATTACGAACTGAGGAAATGGCTACCTGAAAACGCTTTGCTATTTTTTATAGCCTTCTCCTGCTTTGTGGGCATAATTTATTTTAATTTTCAGAGAGCTAGGCAGGTGCTTAGATGAGCCCATGATGGTGATTGTTGGGACAAGATTTGAGGAGTCAGGGTATTTATAAAGCTTTGAAATTTGCATCACCTGGCCTTTCACTTCAATGACAGTGAACAAGCCATAGCCCTAACAAGCTAATTAAGGTCTGAAACTTTGGTAAAAGTTACCTGAGAGCTCAAATCTCTTAGGGTGCCCAAACTTTTGCATGGTGCTCCTTTCCTTTTTTTCACTCTACAATTGTACAAAACAAAAATAATACACTAACCTTGCTTAAAATGTTGAAAAAATGTTTCATCTTTAACTTTATGACTTTTGGAGATCAGTTCATCTTCTACTCACGTAACGATTCACAGTAACAAAATTTTTGACCAGGGGTGCCCAAACTGTTGCATGCCACTGCATATGACTTGCATGTGGAAAGGAAGAGTGGCTTAGTAAGTTTGCAGGTGACACCAAGCTGGGTGGTGTTGTGGACGATGTAGAAGTTTGCTAAGGGTTATGACAGGATGCTGATGAGATGCGGAGCTGGGCTGAAAATTAGCAGATGGAGTTGAACCCCAAAATGTATAAAGTTGACTTTGAACAATAGATTGTGCCTCCAGTCTTCTGAACTTTTCCCAGTGGCTAATGAAGATGCAAAAGTCTCCACATTGGCCTTCACAATTTCTTCCATGGCTACCCATGACATCTGGGATGCACTTGACAGACCCTTGAGGTTAACCTACCTAAATCTGCTTCACTGCTGCAGGTTGTTCCAAGACCGGACTATTTATCACCCACATTTTCTTGGCATCCATGGTGTACTCCTCAGTGAGGACCAAAGAGAAGTAGACATTAAACATTTCAGCCATCTCTTGTAGTTCCACAAATAGATGGCTTTAAGGGGACCTAGATGCTCCGTGGTCACTCTTTTACCACTTATATGATTGAAGAACTTCCTTTGATTATCTTTAGCTCTGTCTGTTAAATCGATCTCATGACCTCTTTTTGCCTTTGTGCTTTCCCTAATAAGCTTGGCTTTAAATTTTATATTCTTTACTAGTTGGGAGATTCATTCATACCCAGCTATGTAAAGGGAATCTACACTTCCTTCTTTCTCCCAATCAGAGCATCCATATCTCCCATCTGCCAGGATTCCCTGAACTTGATATCTCTACTCCTCACCCTAAAAAGCACATTTTACACACAAACCATTGATTCTAAATAGACCTCAGCTAGATCTTGCCTTTTTCAGAACTTCAGAACTTCAACCTGTCCAGAAGTAGGGCAAATAAATTGTGTCCTTTAATTTTGTAGAATCAATGTTGTAACAGTAGTTAATGTTGTTTTAGATATTTAATGTAATGCACTGTGTAAACATAATATAACCACATAACCATATAACAATTACAGCACGGAATCAGGCCATCTCAGCCCTTCTAGTCCATGCCGAACGCTTACTCTCACCTAGTCCCACCGGCCTGTACTCAGCCCATAACCCACCATTTCTTTCCTGTCCATATACCTGTCTAATTTTACTTTAAATGGCAATACAGAACCTGCCTCTACCACTTCTACTGGAAGCTCGTTCCACACAGCTACCAAACTCTGAGTAAAGAAATTCCCCCTCGTGTTACCCTAAACTTTTGCCCCCTAAGTTGACATGATTCAACTCATGTGCTCTTGTTTGAATCTCCCCTACTCTCAATGGAAAAAGCCTATCCACGTCAACTCTATCTATCTCCCTCATAATTTTACATACCTCTATGAAGTCCCCCCTCAACCTTCTACGCTCCAAAGAATAAAGACCTAACTTGTTCAACCCTTCTCTGTAACTTAGGTGCTGAAACCCAGGTAATATTCTAGTAAATTTTCTCTGTACTCTCTATTTCTCTGTTTTGTTGACAACTTTCCTATAATTTGGTGACCAGAACTGTACACAATACTCCAAATTAGGCCTTAACAATGCCTTGTACAGTTTTACCATTACATCCCAACTCCTATATTCAATGCTCTGATTTATAAAGGCCAGCATACCAAAAGCTTTCTTCACCAACCTATCCAAATGAGATTCCACTTTCAGGGAACTATGCACCATTATTCCTAGATCACACTGTTCTACTGCATTCTTCAATGCCCTATCACTTACCATGTATGTCCTATTTTAATTATTCCTACCAAAATGTAGCACTTCACACTTATCAGCATTAAACTCCATCTGCCATCTTTCAGCCTAATCTTCTAACTGATCTAAATCTCTCTGCAAGCCTTGAAAACCTACTTCATTATCCACTACACCACCTATCTTAGTATCATCTTGAATACTTACTAATCCAATTTACCACCCCATCATCCAGATCATTAACATATATGAAAAACAACATTGGACCCAGTACAGTTCCCTGAGGCACGCCACTAGTCACCGGCCTCCAAGCTGACAAACTGTTATCCACCACTACTCTCTGGCATCTCCCATCCAGCCACTGTTGAATCCATTTTGCTACTTCAATATTAATACCTAATGATTGAACCTTCCTATCAAACCTTCCATGTGGAACCTTGCCAAAGGCTTATGGTAGTCCAAAGAGACAACATCCACTGCTTTACCCTCGTCAACTTTCCTAGTAACCTCGTCAAAAAATTCAATAAAATTTGTCAAACATGACCTTCCATGCACAAATCAATGTTGACTGTTCCTAATCAGACCCTGTCTATCCAGATAATTAGATATACCATCTCTAAGAATACTTTCAATTAATTTAGCCACTACTAATGTCAAACTTACAGGCCTATAATTGCTGGGTTTATTCTTAGAACCCTTTTTAAACAATGGAACAACATGAGCAATACGCCAATCCTCCGGCACCATCCCTTTTCCAATGACATTTGAAATATTTCTGTCAGAGCCCCTGTTATTTCTACACTAACTTCCCTCAAGGTCTTAGGGAATATCTGGAGATTTATCCATTTTTATATTCCTTATAAGCACCTGTACTTCCTCCTCTTTAATCGTCATAGCTTCCATAACTTCCCTACTTGTTTTCCTTACCTTACACAATTCAATAGCCTTCTCCTTAGTGAATACTGAAGAAAAGATATTGTTCAAAATCTCCCCCATTGCTTTTGGCTCCACACAAAGCTGTCCACTCTGATTCTCTAAGGGACCAATTTTTATCCCTCACTATCGTTTTGCTATTAATATAACTGTAGAAACCCTTCCGATTTTTTTTCTCATTTCTTGCCAAAGCAACCATATCTTTTAGCTTTTTTAATTTCCTGTTTAAGATTCATTTTATGTTCTTTATATTCCTCGAGCACCTCATTTACTCCATGCTGCCTATACTTATTGTACATCTCGCTCTTTTTCTGAACCAAGTTTCCAATAACCCTTGAAAATCATGGCTCTCTCAAACTTTTAACCTTTCCTTTCAACTTAACAAGAACATAAAGATTCTGTACCCTCAAAATTTCATCTTTAAATGATCTCCATTTCTCTATTACATCCTTCCCATAAAACAAATTGTCTAAATCCAGTCCTTCTAAATCCCTTCGCATCTCCTCAAAGATAGCCTTTCTCTAAACAAAAATCTCAACCTTGTGTCCAGTCCTATCCTTTTCCATAATTTTATTGAAGCTAATGCTATTGTGATCAATGAACCCAAAGTGCTCCCCAACACATACCTCTGTCACCTGACCTATTTCATTCCTTAACAGGAGATGCAACACTGCCCCTTCTCTAGTTGGTACCTCTATGTATTGCTGCAAAAAACTATCCTGCACACATTTTACAAGCTCAAAACCATACATCCCTTTTACAGTATTGGCTTCCTGGTCTATGTGTGGAAAATTAAAATCTCCCACAATCACAACCCTGTGCTTACTTCAAATATCTGCTATCTCCTTACAAATTGGCACCTCCAATTCTCGCTTCTCATTACTGTAGGTGGTCTATAATGCACCCCTATAAATGTTACTACACCTTTCCCATTTCTCAATTCTACCGAAATAGTCTCCCTAGACCAGCCCTCTAATCTATCCTGCCAGAGCACTGCTGTAATATTTTCTCTGACAAGCAATGCAACACCTCCCCCTCTTGTCCATCTGATTCTATCACACATGAAGCAACGAAATCCAGGAATATTTAGTTGCCAATCTCATTCCATGTTTCACTAATAGCTACAATATCATATTTCCAGTTATCAATCCATGCTCTAAGCTCATCCACCTTTCTTACAATGTTCCTGGCATTAAAAGAATGCATTTAAGAAGTTCTCCACCTCTTCATCTCCGTTTATCTCTAGTAAACTTTGCTATCTTCTTTTTCTTCCTTCTCCCATACATCTGTTCCTAGACTCTGGTACCACCCCCCCCCCCCCCAGTATCTAGTTTAAATGCACTGGAGCCTCTGTAGCAAACCTACCTGCAAGAACATTTGTCCCCCTCCAGTTCTGATGTAAACTGTCCCATTGGAGCAGGTCCCACCTTCCCTGGAAAACTGCCCAATTATCTATAAATCTGAAGCCCTGCCTCCTGCACCATGTCTTCAGCCACATGTTGATCTGCACTGTCTTACTATTTCTAAACCCACCTGTAGGTGGGCGGGTTTATAGCAGGGTAAATAGCAGGATAGCTCTCTCATAAAACTGTCCCACTCCAATAACAATCAGTATTTGTGGAGAATCAGAAATGTGATGGTGGGAATTTGAGATTTAGGATGACGGCAGTAATCTTTAAGGATTAGGACTAGATAAGAAGTATTTAAATGGGCAGCCCAAACAGTGCTTCATCAAGTAAAAAATGAACAGGGACTACGACAAAATGATTAATTTTCTGAAGTCTTTGCTGTGTTCCCTGATATTTATGAACTTGGGAAAATGTATTGAATGCAGGATTTGATTGTTTTGTATCTCATGGTGCTTACATGTAGACTATGGAATAATGAACTTGGAGATTCTGGAGTGAAACTGGTGGCAGCGGCTCTGAGGAACCCAGAATGCAAAATTCAGAAACTACGGTTAGTGCAAAACAAAGAAAGTTTATTTATAATTAAGATAAGTTGGGCAATAAACTTGAATATGATTAGTAATTATCTTGCAAATATACAGGAGGTATTCTTTACTATATTATGGCTCTGTTTTATCACTGTCTGATCTCTAGGCTGAATTATAATGGTCTCACAGCTTCCTGTGCCAAGGATTTTGCCTCAGCTCTCACAGTAAACCATTCCCTGGTAGTTCTGGACCTGGGTGGCAATGAGCTAGGAGATGCAGGAGTAAAACCATTGTTCGAGTGTCTGTCAAAACCCGAGTGCAAGATAGAGGAACTGTGGTGAGTAGCAAACTGACAAACTGCAGACTGCTTTGCTTTCCCTGTAAAGGCCGAATAAAATGTTCAATATTGTGTTCTGATGGCTCCAGTTCCCATCGCTCTTCAGAAGAATAAGTGTCTTGAAGGCTAACAACTCAATGCATGCACCATGAAGTGAGTGCAAGGTTTATCATATAAATGCGAGAAATTTGAAAGTGTATGTTTTTCTGGTGTTAGGTGATGAGAAGTCATATTATCAGTTCTGTGTTCATGAATTTGGAACGTTGTTGTGCATATCAGTGAAGATACTATGATTCCATCTATTGAGCGAATATTTATATGAATAGTTTTTATTATCTTGGATTATGTTATTAATGATGCTTTTTACTGAAGACAGATTGCATTTGCAATGTTCATACCTTATGTTTGTTGTTTCCCCCCCCCCCCCCAATTCCTAGTCTGTGGGCTCTAAATCTAACAGATTCTTGCACCAAAGATCTCTCCTCCGCTCTCGCTACAAACAACTCGCTTACGGGACTGGACCTAGGTTCTAATAAACTGAGTGATTCAGGAGTGAAGCAGCTGTCAGTGATTTTGGGAAAGCCGGACTGTAAATTACAGACCCTAGGGTATGTAACAGACTGAATGTGATTTTGCATACAGTGAGACATGCTAAATATTGGGGGCAGATTATCCAATTGCATCTGTTGTCATTTTGGTATGTTTCCTTCTCAGTTTTTCAAATTAATTATGTTAGTGCTTCAAAAAATTTAGCATAAAGTTTGAGTTCGCAAGCATTTTCATTCAGCATACATTAGATGGACACCAAGATGCTCATATTGTCACTTAGGGTCAGTATATTGCACCCTGGTCAGACCTCACTTGGGCGCAGTTCCGGTCGCCTCACTACAGGGAAGATGTGGAAACCATAGAAAGGGTGCAGAGGAGATTTACAAGGATGTTGCCTGGATTGGGGAGCATGCCTTATGAGAATAGGTTGAGTGAACTCGGCCTTTTCTTCTTGGAGCAACGAAGGATGAGAGGTGACCTGATAAAGGTGTATAAGGTGATGAGAGGCATTGATAGTGTGGATAGTCAGAGGCTTTTTCCCAGGGCTGAAATGGTTGCCACAGGAGGGCACAGATTTAAGGTGCTGTGGAGTAGATACAGAGGAGATGTCAGTTGTAAGTTTTTTACGCAGAGAGTGGTGAGTGCATGGAATGGGCCGCCGGCCCATTTTTATTTTAATTTTAATTTCTAAGGTAGGGATATGTTCGGCACAACCTTGTGGGCTGTAGGGCCTGTATTGTGTTGTAGCTTTTCTATGTTTCCATGTTCTCACTACTGCCAAAGGGTCTACTGCATCATTGTTGCCATTGTGATTAGCGTACTGTTTGCAGTCCCTGATTCTTGTTTTCTGTTTCTTGCTCCTTAAAGGCTGTTCAAAAATGGTCTCTCAGATTCCAGTGCTGAGGATCTTGCCTCTGTTCTCAAGACAAATAACTCACTGAAGGAGTTGGACCTCGGATCAAACTCCTTCACAGACCAATCTGTTCCCGCTCTCCGCCGCCTTATATTGACAGTTCCAACTCTGAAGCGGATACAGTGAGTAGCTGCATGAATGTTTAATGCTATATTATATCAAAGGATCATGCTCTTTCTGGTGATATTTGTGTATAAGCATTGTTTAAGTATCAATATCAGTTCTCTATTATTAAGCCCTGAGGAAGAGTTCTGGAACGTTGACTGTTTATTCATTTCTGTAGATGTTGCCTGACCAGCTGAGTTGCTCCAGCATTTGTGCCTATATTTCGCCCTGTTGTGCAGTCTGTTTATTCCCACTTTATCTTTCCATCTGTTCTAGGCTAAAATGGAATCGGTTCAGTTCGGATGGAGAGAATCAGCTGGAGGTGTTGCAGGGAGTCAGACCCGAGCTGAGTGTTACCGTGTGAAAGATTCATTGTAGGAAACTCACTATTACTAGTTACCAAAGTATCCCCACTAAATTTATGTCCTCACCTATAATCAGCTATACTATGTATCTTTTATTATCTCCAGCCAGGAAATGTTTATAGTATATTCAAAACCGGTATAATGGGACACAGAATGCTGCATGTGGTTTGGAGTGATGCAAAGAAAATCCTTTGCCTCAATATTGATGATGATGAAATCGGATTAGAGATTTTTATTTATTGCTCTCTACTCAGTAGTCAACCCACCAGTAGTACAGAGGGATCAGCACTGGACCTCAAGGCGGATGTCCCGAGCTTGAATCGGGCTGGTTCCTTGCATGCTTTCCATCTGTGCTGTGTTGTGTGGCGAGCTAGCAACTGAAAAGGTAATAATGCTGCCCGAGGATCCACAAGGTGTGATAAGGAACAATATCATTGAGTAATGTCACAATGCCTCCATTTTTGATCCTAGATTAATCTGCATAATTTTTACCAATCTGCAACACTGTCTAGGCTTCAAATTTCCTAATTAGCAGCTCATCAAATTTTCCATTTCAGTATACATACAGCTAATTTTATATAACCATATAACAATTACAGCACGGAAACAGGCCATCTCGGCCCTTCTAGTCCGTGCTGAACGCTTACTGTCACCTAGTCCCACTGGCCCGCACTCAGCCCATAACCCTCCATTCCTTTCCTGTCCATCTAGCTACCCAATATTATTTTTTTTTTTAATGATAAAACCAAACCTGCCTCTACCACTTCTACCGGAAGCTCGTTCCACACAGCTACCAATCTCTGAGTAAAGAAGTTCCTCCTGGTGTTACCCCAAAACTTTTGCCCTTTAACTCTCAACTCATGTCCTCTTGTTTGAATCTCTCCTACTCTCAATGGAAAAAGCCTATCCACGTCAACTCTATCTATTCCTCTCATAATTTTAAATACCTCTATCAAGTCCCCCCTCAACCTTCTACGCTCCAAGGAATAAAGACCTAACTTGTTCAACCCGTCTCTGTAATTTTACATTGCTATTTATTAGTAAAGTGTCATTGAAATTTGGAAAAGATCCTGCTTGTAGCTAAGTATAATCCTTGATGAATAACGGTTTTATTCTTTCTATCTGATTGATACTGAAGACAATAAACTGATCAATCTCAGACTTGGTAATTATTTTGTAATCATTAGATTCTTTGGTCTTTTCAAATAATTAGATTAAAAACTTAAGAACACATATTTCTTTCTTCTTTACAATTTTCTACTGGAAATGGCATGAAAAAGACTTGAATCGTGAAATTGAGGTTCAGAGTTCACAATTTCTCATGGGACAAAGGAATAGCAGATCATCCAGTGAACAATATTGAAATTTAGATTGAGATTATGTGTTTGCGGGGTTTAACAAGGTGAAGTGATTGCTTGTGTATTCATTCAGTGTGTTCGGATGTATTCAGAGATTGAATGTCCCCTGTTTAAAGGAGCAGAAGACTCCGCTGGCAAATACACCAGGAATAAAAGGATAAAAGGTTGAGTAGACTGCCCTTACCTGTAAACTGTAGAGGGCAAAGGGACAGATGAAAAAGAATGGCACAATCTTTGCCTTGTAGCTGGTTGGAATGTAAAGGATTTGTGGCCCTGTTCTGCTGCTCTGTAACCTGCTCTGTGGAAAAGCCTAACCCTCTCATTTTAGACAAGTTTAAATGAACTTCCAAACTCATATGGTCAAAGCACTGGGGACAATAGATGCTTCTTTCACACAGAAAACTGAAGGGTGAGCCACAGACCCAGAGTAACAGCAAATGACAAATGGCTACATCTGTCACTGAGTGACTGCTCAGATGGTCAACTATCTGAGTTTTTTGATAGTGTGACCTAGAAAGAGAAGCCAGACCCCATCCTGTTGCAAGGCATCATATTCAAAATTTAATGGCCCAGTTATGTAGTTGTATAACAAGACTGCATGTCTGTTCTGTTCAGTTGCCATAGCAACAGAGCAGGCTTTGTTGAGGCACTTGTTTCTGATTATTTGAGCTCAGTATCATGGTGTCCTGCCCATGTTTATTGTGATCCTTTGCAGTATTGGGTTTATTTTCTGATTAAATATTATGAGTTGTCATTTATGATTTCAGACCAATAAAACACTTTGCAAGTATGAGTGTCAATACTGAAAAGCAACTGTAATTCAAGGATCATGACTATATTGCAAGTTCAAATTGATCAAATTCCAGCATAATCAGATGTCCAGTTTCTACGTTTCTCTGTCAGAGTACATTAGTTATCAACACATGTATGAACTATAAAAACCATGAGATTCCTCTTCCTGGAGACAGCCCGGAAACACTGTGCAACCCGTTCAAAGATAATGTCAAATGCCCAAAGTGCAAAAAAGAACATTTTGCAAATAACAATAAGAGTAAGAGTGAATAACAGAGAATATAAAGCTTATACTGTAGAGTCCTTGAAACAGTCAATGAATGTTCAGTTTATTTCAGATCAATTTAGTGCTGTGCCGTTCGTTGACTCCAGGCCGCAGAGTCAGTCACCACGATCAAAATTGCTCAAGATAGCCATTCAAGGTGAGTAAGCAGAAAATAGATATACATATAACATAAACTGCAGAGTCCTCTAACAATGTTCAATCTACAAACTGCAATAATCACATTTTGCTCAAAATCCAAGACTTTGCACCTTCGTCCAGTAGCTGCAAGCGAGGGAGAGGGCAACCTGTAAAGCACAGCCAGACGATACTGAGCACCCACTCGCCTTCCATTCTCATCCTTTTTGATTGCAACCTTGCTTGGCACATTAATTGGCGAACTGGTTGAGAATTGGAACTGATTGCAATCTACCATCTGGACACACACTCTGTTCTCAACCCTCTTGTCAACTGCATTAAATTCCCTCAGAGCCAGATTACTCAGTCGGCCCTCGGCCCGAAACGTCGACAGCGCTTCTCCCTATCGATGCTGCCTGGCCTGCTGTGTTCCACCAGCATTTTGTATGTGTTGTTGATCAAAATAAACTGCAGGTTCCAATTGCACATAGATTTGTGGTAGAAGAATATTTCTAAGAAGAAGTAATTTTGTGTGCTGTTTGTAGAACGTCGTCATTAGCCAGATTTGGAACAAGAAGGCAGGGATTCGGAACAAGAAGGCAGAGAACAAAGAAGGATTTCCAACGGAAAGATATTTTGAGATCTTGGGGGAAGAGAGAGGCCAGACTGCGCATGACATCAGCCAGTTGAGAGCGAACAGTTTAAGAAGAAGGCAGCCATATCTAGCGGGCAGCGTTGGGAATGGACGGTGGTGTGAGAGGCAGCAGAGTGAAAGTGCTTTGGCTTAATGGGCTTCGGCGGTAACAGGATGAGGAGAGCCAGTTGTTGATTGCAAAAGGAGGTAGTTTGTGTGTGAGGCCGGTGTTCTGTGGTCGGTGTCAGGTGAGAGAGGTTCTGGAGTCTCCCAGAGTCTCGGACAGCCACACCTGCACCCGGTGCATTGAGATGCAACTTCTAAGGGACTGTGTTAGGGAACTGGAGCTGCAGCTCGATGACCTTCGTCTGGTCAGGGAGAGTGAGTAGGCGATAGAGAGGATTTACAGACAGGTGGTCACTCGGGGACCATGGGGGACAGAGAAATGGGTCACAGTCAGGAGAGAGAAGGGGAAGACTCAGGTAGTAGAGAGTACCCCTGTGGCTATACCCCTTGATTATAAGTACTCCTGTTTAAGTACTGTTGGGGGGACTGCATGCCTGGGGGAAGCGACAGTGGCCGTGCCTCTGGCACAGAGTCTGTCCCTCTGGCTCAGAAGGGTAGGGAAAGGAAGAGGAAGGCAGTAGTGATAGGGGCTCAGACAGGCAACTCTGTGGACGCAGGAAAGAAACGCGGATGGTAGTTTGCTTCCCAAGTGCCAGGGTCAAGGATGTTTCAGATCGCGTCCAAGATATCCTGCGGTGGGAGGGAGAACAGCCAAAGGTTGTGGTACATGTTGATACCAATGCCATAGGTAGGAAAAGAGAAGAGGTCCTAAAAGAAGACTACAGGGAGATAGGAAGGAAGTTGAAAAGCAGGACCTCAAAGGTAGTAATCCCGAGATTACTACCTGTGCCAGGCAACAGTGAGAATAGGAATCGAATGAGGTGGAGGATAAATGCTTGGCTGAGGGGTTGAAGTAGGGAGCAGGGATTCAGATATCTGGTTCATTGGGACCTCTTTTGGGGTGGATGTAACCTGTACAAAAAGAATGGGTTGCACTTGAACTCCAGGGGGACCAATATCCTGGTGGGCAGGTTTGATAGAGCTGTTGGGGAGGGTTTAAACTAGTTTGGCAGTGGGGGGGGGGGTGGAATCAGAATGTGAGTGCAGGGATTAAGGTAGAAGGACAAGGGCATGATGCTAAGAGCTCTGAGTTGATGAGGAAGGACAGGCAGGGGACAGAACATGATTGTATCCAGTTAAAGTGGTTGAAATATCTGTATTTCAATGCCAGGAGTATTAGGAACAAGGAGGAAGAATTTAGAGCATGGATTAGTACATGTAACTACGATGTTGTGACCGTTACTGAAACTTAGTTGGAGGAAGGGCAGGATTGGATGATGCAGGACCTGGGGTTCAGGTGTTTTAAAGGGATAGGATGGGGGGTAGAAAGGGGGGAGTCGCATTACTGGTCAGGGGTAGTATCATGGCTATAAAAAGGGAGAACGCTGCAGAAGGAGTGTCCACAGAGTCAGTCTGGGTGGATGTCAGAAATAGGAAGGGATCAATCACTGTGCTGGGAATAGTCTATAGGCCCCCAAATAGCCCTCGGGACACCGACGAGCAGATAAGTAGGCAGATTTTAGAATGGTGCAGGAAATACTGGGTTGTAGCTATGGGTGATTTCAATTTCCCTCATATTGACTGGCACCTCCTGAGTGCAAGGGGGATAGATGGAGCTGAATTTGTCAGGTATGTTCAAGGATTCCTGACACAGTATGTGGACCGGCTGACGAAAGTAGAAACTATACTGGATCTAGTTCTGGGTATTGAACCTGGTCAGGTGACAGACCTCTTGGTAGGGGAGCATTTTGGTGAGTGTGACCACAACTCCCTTAGCTTCAGCATAGCTATGGAAAGGGATCAAATCAGACAAAATGGTAAAGTGCTTAACTGGCGAAGGGCTAGCTTTAAAGGGACGAGGCAGGAATCAGTGGGAGTAAATTGGAAACAATGTTCAAAGGGGAAAACACAGAAGTAATGTGGGAGAAGTTTAAGGACCACTTGAGCTTGGTTCAGGATAGGTTTGTCCCACTGAGGCAAGGAAAAAATGGTAGGAAGAGGGAACCATGGCTGATGAAACGTGAGGCAACTCGTCAAGAGGAAAAAGGAAGCACATGTTAGATATAAGAAGCAGGAAGTAGGCGGGGCTTATGAGAAATATAGGGTACCCAGGAGGGAGCTAAAGAAAGGACTTAGGAGAGCTCAAAGGAGGCATGTGAAGGCCTTGGCATGTAGGATCAAGGAGAACCCCAAGGTGTTCTATGCGTATGTGAAAAATAGGAGGATGATGAGAACGAAGGTGGGATCGCTAAAGGATAAAGAGGGCAACATGTGCCTGGAAGCAGAGGAAGTTGGGAAAGTCCGAAATGAACACTTTGCTTCAGTATTCACAGGTGAAAAGGATCTTGATCTCAGGACGAGGTTGAAGTAGAGCAGGCCTGTGTGCTGGACAATGTGGGGATTAAGGAAGACCAAGTGCTTGATCTTCTTAAAAAAACAATAAGATTGATAAATCCCTGGGGCCGGATATGATACACCTCAGGTTGTTGTGGGAATTGAGAGAAGAGATCGCAGGAGCATTAGCTATGATCTTTGAATCCTCTTTGGCTGCAGGGGAAGTGCCGGAGGACTGGAGAATGGCAAATGTACTTACCTAGTTTAAAAAAGGTAATAGGGAGAAACCCGGGAACTATAGACTGGTGAGTCTTACGTCGGTGGTATGCAAACTACTAGAAAGGATTCTTAAGGATAGGATCTACGAGCATTTGAAGAAGTACAGTCTACTCATGGATAGTGAAGGGAAGATCGTGCCTCACGAGCCTGATCGAGTTTTTTGAAGAGGTAACAAAATAAATTGATGAGGGTAAGGCAGTGGATGTGGTCTACATGGACTTTGGCAAAGGATTTGACAAGGTCTCTCATGAGAGACTCATCCAGAAAGTCATGAGGCATGGGATAAGTGGAACCTTGGCTGTTTGGATAAAAAATTGGCTTAAAGGAAGAAAGCAGAGGGTAGTTGTGGAAGAAATGTATTCTGCCTGGATCTCGGTGACTAGTGGAGTGCCACAGGATCTTTCCTGGGACCCCTGTTATTTGTGATTTTGATAAATGACCTGGATGTAGAGGCGGAAGGATGGGTGAGTAATTTGCGGATGACACGAAGATTGGAGGCATTGTGGATGGAGCTGTAGGTTGTTGAAGGTTACAAGCGAATATAGACAGGCTGCAGAGTTGGGCAGAAAAACGGCAGATGGAGTTTAATCCGGACAAGTGTGAGGTGATGCATTTTGGAAGGACAAACCAGAAGACTGTGTACAGCATTAATGGTCAGTTACTTAAGAATGTGGATTAACAATGAGACCTTGGGATTCAAATCCATACATCCCTCAAGGTCGCTGCACAGGTTGATAGGGTAGTTAAGAAGGCCTATGGGATGCTAGGCTTCATTAACAGGGCGATTGAATTCAAGAGTAGAGAGGTCGTGTTGCAACTCTACAAATCTCTGGTGAGACCCCACTTAGAGTATTGTATTCAATTCTGGTCACCTCATTATAGGAAGGATGTGGAAGCTATGGAGAGGGTGCAGAGAAGATTTACCAGGATGTTACCTGGTTTGGAGAACAAGGCATATGAAGCAAGGTTAGCAGAGCTGGGACTTTTCTCTTTTGAGCGTAGAAGAATGAGAGGGGACTTGATAGATGTCTACAAGATTATGAAAGGTATAGATAGGGTGGATAGTCAGTACCTGTTTCCCAGGGCACCAATAGCAAACACCAGAGGGCATAGGTACAAAATTAAGGGAGGGAAGTTTAGGGGAGACATCAGGGGTAAGTTTTTTACAGAGAGGTTTGACTTGCCAGGGATGGTGGCGGAGGCTAAAATATTAGGGGTATTTAAGAGCCTCTTGGACAGGCACATGGATGAAAGAAAAATGGAGAGTTATGGGGTAGTGTGGGTTTCGAACCTTTCATGGAGGGCTGAAGGGCTTGTACCGTACATTCCCTCACCGTTGGTAAACTCACGGGATTTTCAAAATCGTCTGTTGCTTGCAACATCAGAGAGATAGTTCGCCGTAAAATAAACCCCTTGAATGTGGGTCATACCTTGGTCGACTGGTTGCATCTGCGATGTTGTGTTAGGCAGCAGGAAACGCACTGTTGTATTACGATGAATGCTGTCCAAATGTTTAGAATGGGCTGGCGCATTGTCAAGCAACAAAATAACTTTAAAGGCAAGATTCGGTTTCCAGCACTAGTGTCCCGGAGCTGTGTTACCTTTACCTGATGCCGCTGTTTATAATTTCCAACTTTTATTCAAATGTTAAAGGGGTTCTCTGCCGCTCGGCTGATGGCCCAGGACATGGCATCGGACGCTTAGAAGGCACAGTTAAATACTTCAAGCACAAAATCACGACACCCTAGGTAAAACCAACAAAAGATTAAGAGCGCAACATCGCACATCCAAACCAATGCGAGACTGGCGGGAGTGAGATTATGCGGCGCGCGCAACTGACTTGTATTGGCAGGAAAGCTATGCTCATCCCAACAGTGAGACTGTGAGGTGTATGCACGTGACTTGTGTTGGAGGGAAAGCAGAGCTCACATATCTGTGAGTTTTGAACGCATATAAGGAGACATTAGTAGAAACAGGTTACGTGCATAACTTTGAATCCGCATAGTCGGAAGACGCATATAACGACGTTCTGGTGTATTGCAATTTAGACAGAGACGCCAGGTGACTTAAAAGTCTGATAGAGTCCTTTCTAGGGGCGGTGAGAGTTTGAGAAGCGAGTATCAAGTTGCAAATTATCGTCGTGCTGTAACAGAACGCCCTCTTAGGAGGAGGTATATCTATCTGCAGCGGCATAGTTACTGCAGGGCTTTCCGTATATCCCTGAGATAGTCGAGTCAATGTGTATTGTTGGCCATTGTAACGAAAGGCAAATAGGTACTGGATGACTTCGTGCAGGGGGATGCATAAGAAGGAAGAGCTTTAGTCGTCTACAGTGTACCTGTGGCTCTGGGAGGGAATCAAGTTCATTATAACATTGGTCCAGCACAACAGTCGAAATCGGTTACACGATTTGATTTCTTGGCCCGTAGGTCCTGTACGAACCGCCATTGTTCAGGTCTTCTCAGTTTAGTGACTGTCAAAATAGATGCGTTGCAAGGGCTCAGAAGAACCCCTTATTGAGGCAGGGGCTCGATCGCTGGCCTGATGCCCGTCAAGGCGTCTGGCAACAGGGCTACTGTCAGGCGCGTAGGCGCCTGGTCTGCCTCAATCACCCGTTGGGGATTACTATCTTGCCATTAATGTTATTAATGTTGAGCCCATAATTCTGGGTTCACTTGCTGAATGACGGCAGTTCCTGACGAGTGGGATTGAGGAGGAGGCGGGGGATGAAAACAAGAACATGCCCCTTCTGTTCGCTTGGGGGCAATCATAATAATGCCGGCTTTTGGATTCAGGAATTGTACCCTGGGTTCCCTTCATTGGGGCAGTTCAACCCGTACTCTCTTCACCATAGGGCCCAAGTCATTTGGCATGAAAGGGGGTTTCGGAGCTGAAAAGTCATGGGGTGTCTGTGTGTGACGAGATCTGGAGGATTATTCTAAAGTGGACTGTTCCTTTAAACGAGAGAGAGAGGGAGCGAACAGCTTGTGTGCCAATTCAGCAGCAGGAAGACAGAAAGTCTGAGTTGCCTTGGAAACTGAAAGGCGGAGCTATGTGATGGACAGCTCGTGTTCAGCACCTGGAGATATATACAAGGTCGTTGACTTTTTAATCAGACACACCACAGGAGACACACAAGACACACCACAGGAGACACACGACTCCAGAGGCAAGGAGGACACTGGTGAGCTTTGTGTGCCCACGACAAGGGTGAGGTTTTTGCTCGCAGTGTGGACAAAGGGGTGTCCGATGGAACGCTATCGGTATGTTCAACCCTGACCTGGGTTGATAGCGTTACCGTGGAAACTGTCCCCTTTTCTGTGGTCAGTTACGACGTTCAATTTGCACAAAGCCTGATCCTAGTAGATTAACGGGTGAGTTACTGGCTATAACAAACGTTTCCTCAATCTCTTTCCCCTCTACTCTAATTTCCACGGGCTGGGATAATGGATCCGACATGGGGATTCCGGCTAGCCTCGCGGTTTTTTTACTCATAGTACTCTCAGGCAGTGCCACAGAGTGGCTGACGGACGGATTAGAGGCGCCGGAATCGATCAGGACATGGACTCCTTTCTTTGCTATTTCGACATCTAGGAATGGATCCTCCTGCGGGTCCTCATGAGGCCTGATCAGAGCTACTTGATTCGTCTTCCCCTCGCAGCCTCCCTCCTGGGACCCGAACGTCTTACGAAAAGTAAAATGTTTCCCGGGGTTTTTCGCGGGTCATTCTTTCCAACTGCCTCTCCTAACCCTTCTCTCCGCTCCGCCTCGGCTCTCTCTGGCCTAGTGCCCCTTGTGCCGACATCTCCTACATATGTTGTCCCAGGGCCTTGGCCGAACTCTCGCCTTCCACTCCCCTTTCTGTGTGTACTGCCTCCCTTCTCCCGTGATCTTAAACAACCCATTTCGTTCCATGTTGGTCAGGGTGTGGTTTACCACATTCCGTTGCTGGGTCTGCCGGATCAGATTGGTCGATTAAAAGGCAGGGGCGACCTCGGGTCGGAGTCAGTTCGGGAGGGTTTGTACAGCCCACCGGGCACTTTGCTGGTCCAGGGGTATTTCCGCATTAAATTCCGCATTGTAATCATTGACGGTCTCTTATTTCTTTTGCACGAACTTCTCTGAAGTCTCCATGTTGTAGGGCTGCGACAGGAATAGGGCCTTTAATTTCATAGCCTGTCGGGCTTCCTCGCTGACTGACGTTGGTAGCCTTGGCAGCGAGATGATGAGCTCCGCCCCAGCCCAGGAAGTTCTGTATACGATACGGAGCAGCCCCCGTAAATTGCCAGGCAGCGGGTTAAATATTTGACAGTTCCGAGTGAGCAAATTATGAAAAGCTACACGTTCATAAATCAGGGCGTCGCTGATCAGATTGCGAACCTCAGGCGAGGTCCAGCATTATAAAATAGGGATATCGTCCATGATTAACCGGGGGAATTGAGAGCCTCCCCCCCCCCCCACTTTGCTATCGGGAAACACCTCTCCGTGGAGACTGGACCATCCATGAACGGACAGTCTGTCCCCGCCCGTAGGCTCCGGAAGGATCCGGCACAGGGTCGGGGCTCCAGTCCAGGCGAGCGAACATCCGGTGCCGCCACAGCGTGGGCTAGCTGCCCTTTCTGGGGGTTTTTTCGTTGCATTCTCACTGCCATTGCAATAACTTCCGTAACATAATCAGGCGCGTCACAGAACGGCGGAGGCGCTAGCTGCGGCTACAAGCTTCCCAATGGGGCCTTCGGACTGATACTAGAATCTGCAATGGGACTATGAATTTCCCATTTCTTGGCCTTTACCTTAGGGCGCTGCTGCCGGTTTTCCATCTCTTCCCATTTGGTAAAAACGTAATTAAGATTCCAATTAGGATCGCCAGCCCCCCAGTCTCAGTGTCTCCGTACCAATATCCGATTTTTAAGAAACCGAAAGAGTCTCCGTAGGGCCAATCTACTTGATCCAACTATGTAAATCGCTGGAAAATGTAACACAGTACCTGTTGTCCAATGTTTCCAACCAAACCTTATCGGTGGGCGAACCCAGGGGAACTCACGGGTCGCGCAACAATTGCTTTGTGCTCTTGCGTTTTGAAATTTTCGTCTCTGTGTCCTTATTCTTTGCGATCTGTCGTTCATGGGGGCGCCCCTTATACTTTTCCGATCAAGTTGGCTTGACCAAGACTTACTGGCCTGGTTTCCCATTTTAACATATACGTCTATTTTTATTTATTAGTGTTATTAGTATTCTACGTTCTATTTCTTATGCATTCACGCCTTGTAATCAACTGATTACCATGCACGAATTCCTGGATCCTCTTAAATTCCAGAAAAATATATGTTGTCCGTTAGCTCTGGTTTCCCTCTCCCAGTTTCCTTCTTGTTCTTACCAAGACTCAGGAACTGGGCACCGGCCGGTCAGGGACGGCCTTACTCAAACCTCCCCTGGTCCAGGTCTTGATTCCCGTCTTTCAGGGAAGCGTCACAGGGAGGGATGAGATTCCTTTCCGAGGGATAGGATGCAGGGATATATAGGGATCCCATCCTCGCCGCCAGATTGTCCGGGATTTTCCTTTCCACACAAGAATGGGACCCGGGTTTTCGTTAGGAGACTCTTTATTGACGTGACGTAGAGAGCAGTCCCTCTGGAGAGCAACGCCCTCGCTTGCAATCCTTATGGTTGATTCTAACGGGTATGGTTTTGTCAATATTTCCATATTTGGTATTGTTCTGAGCAAGCTGGAGGGGAAAAAACACTGAAGTCACGTGGCCTCGTGGTGCACAGCTGCAGGCCAGAGGGCGTAGTGTTTCGTTGACGCTAGAGGGTGACATCAGGGTTTTTTTGCTGATCCAAGCATTAAGCAATACAGACACAAGATGCTATGTCACAAACAGTGCCGAGTAAGACCCCAATGATTCTCTCGGCGGTTTTTACTATCCCCTGTGCTTCGATGCCTTGCAACTTCCATGCCATAGAAACATGGAGCCGGACATGACATTACCCATGGTGTTCTGGCCGATGCTGCTCTACCTTTCTGACTAGTGAGAAGATGGTGTGGGTGCAGATTAGATCGTTACTTACGTGCACACCCAGGAAATTCGTGCTCCTGACCCTCTCCAGGGCAGAGCCATTGATCAGCAATGGAGACTGTTCGATCTGTGCCTTCTTGGTCCCACATCTTACCCAAGCTGACACTCGTACTGTTGTTCTCCCACCATTTAACAAGCGCCTCTACCTGCTCCGTACGCTGAATCAACATTGTTGCTGATGATACCAACCATTGTAATATCATCAGCGAACCTGATGATGTTGTTCGAGCTGAGTCTGGCAGTGGGGACGTCAGACATCAGTTTGGGGAGCAGCGGACTGGGCACACAACCTGGGGGTGGGGGTGATCAGTGCTCAGCGTAAAGGAGCCTGTAATGTTGCTGCCAACACGAACTGACTGAGTCTTCCCGTCAAGAAGTCCAACATCCTGTTACAGAGAGCAGTGCTGTGTCACAACGAGAGTACTTTACCCACCAGCCTCTGAGTTATGACCGTGTTAACGCCCAGCTGAGGTCTGTGAACAATATCCTGGTGTAGGAACCATCGTCTTCACGGTGGAACAAGTCAAGTAGAAGGGCAAGGCTATGACATCATCAATGGAACCACTGCGGAGGTAGAAGAACCGGAAATGACCCAATATAACCGGAAGGTGATATTTTATTCAACCCAGTAGCAACCTTTCAATGCACAGCAGGACTGCTGAAGACAGTTACACTGCGTGTTGTTATTTAGCCCAGTTATCGTTGCTCTCCGGGGCACCGAAATCATGGCGGCTGCCTTGAAACTTGAAGAGAAGTTGGATTCTTTCTGAGAGATTTTAAAGTTGCCCGATAAGACTTCTCTTACCGGTGCCATATGGTCCCTTGGCAGATGACTGGTAAATTGCCCGGCTCTGCGGGTTTGCAAGGGTTTTCCCTGGGTAGTGTCCTCCTCACTTCGGCCCTGGCCAAACAAGGTGTTTGTTCCTCTGGAAGAGAGGGGCTTTTTTCAATGGCAAATCATTCCATTGGTCCAATCATGTACACAAAGCATTCAGCCCATCAGAAATGGAGGCGTCGCACTTATTGAGGAGTAGGGTCCACTTGTAATCTGTTTGGTATTTGCATATATTCTTGCCATATTTGACAGTTCCGCGTGTCCCTGCTGTCATATAGGTGTCTGTGCATTTTCTATACGAACTTCCGCATCAGCCCCCGCTGCACGCTATCCGCTCCCTTGCGTTCTGCGGGTTTGTTACGTGGGAACATGAATGGTTCAGGACAGAAGGATTTGAGGAGAACAGAACAAGCAGGAACAGAGAAACAAAACATGCCGACAATTTACCTGAGCAGAGGAGACAGGAACAAATGGAGTAGTTGTTGGAAATATCGAAGGGTTGCAGGAGTTTCAAAATCACGGACGTCCCGATGATTCTGAAAAGAGACACTGGTCAGATTTAATCATTGCTTGCCGGGGATTACAGTCTCAGTGATACACTCCCACCGACTCTCCACTCCGCCTGGGGGCACCGAAACAACCCCACACAAACAGCAAGAGCACCTCAGGCTGCTGTTCCCGATGGAACTCGGCGTCTAACACCATCATCCGCTCAGCACGAATCAACAAGCTTCAGATGGGCTCCGCTTCTCTCTCCGCAACCGGATCCGCAGTTCCCTCGGCGGGAGTTCACACTCAATGCAGATCAGTAAAAACTACTTCTTGCTCGCTGAGAGTTAACACAGGCACACCTGAAGGATGTGTGCTCAGTCGACTGCTGTACAATCTGTCATGTTTGTATATTTAAACATAGCCACAAGATCTGTGATATTATCGCATATTCTGAAGAAAGTTTTTTTGTTAGAATCTCAGCTGACGGCGAAAATTGCAAAATCTTGCAAAATGTCACGGACGTACATGTACATGTAAGTCACGTGAGCCCCTTTCCCGCTCCCATTTTACCGCAGATCTGCCTTGTTTCCGAGGCTCCACCCCCAGCTCTGATGACATGAATTACAGTCCTGACTTTCCTTCAGTTCTGTGTTGAAGCGGGTCGGCGGCGGCGGCGGATCGTCTGTAGGATCCGGATTAGGAGACGACCATCACCCCCAGAGTCGGGAATCCGGGGGAGGGTTCACTGTCCGGGTGTGAAAACAAGTTCTCATCGGTGAGTACTGAGGCCGGTCCCGAGTGTGGGCGTCTGATGTAAGGTAATGCACCCAGTTAACTTCCCCGATCTGCCGGCCTCTCTGCGCTTGCTGGACAGAACCTGCCGGGGTCGGTCTGTGTTGTGGGACCTTCACAACATTCCGACTGAGATGATCCACCGCTCAGCCCCTCTTGCCCTGGTCCTAGGAGCGTGATGGGATGGTGATACTGAGACTGCACTCATCCATTGAGGTTTATCCCGGGAACTTTACCTTCATCACCCGGCCCCGCATCGGGTCCAAACTTCACCTGGATCGATAGCCGGTGTCTACAATGGAACAGCTTCTGCACTGCTGAAGTTCTGTAGAGCTGGAACTGGCAGCAGATGTATTGCACCTCGAAGGGGTTAAAACAGCAACTGGTATTTTAGTTTAAGCATTACAAAATGGCAGAGTGTTCAGTATTCATTGTGGTCATAAGGGAACTCAGAGCATGTGAGGTAGAGAATGTAACTTCCTTTTTCGTTTACTTCTGGTGGGCCTCTTCCTCAGTCACCAGGGAAACAGCCCACCACAGCTTCAAGGAGTGGTGAAGATTTTTATCACTCTACACATCCCTTTAGCAGAAGTTCAGTGGCAACAGGATCCAGTGTGGATTCGAGGGTGTTTTGAGCATGTACTGTATGGAATATATAATGTCTGTGCTGGAATGAACAGATGACTAATGAATGTTGGGATTGTATTTATGCAAATCTTTTTTAGAATGTCACAAACATCTTGTAATCGGTCAATATTTGTGAATCAAACAAAAGAGAAAAATCTGTTTCCAGGGATATATTTACCATTTAATATTGAAATATGTTGTTCCTGTTCCACTACTGGAAAAGTGGCGGCCAGCTGATTTGGTGTAGATTCCACTCAACAACATAATAATCAATAATATGCCCAGAGACATGACAAAACGTATCCGGGGCCATTTTGTAAATCACGGAACGAAAGTCAACTCGATCCCCGTCCAGACAAGGGTCCTTCAGGTTACAATTCAGTCATGGGTTGGTGTAGGAGTGCTCTTTTTTTTTTGAACTGTGAATAGTTGAGGCACTGCAGCACATTAGCGGTAGAAAAGAGCTCTGGGAGGGCTGGGCCATTCGTTATCATCCTGGGATGAGGAGACCAGGAACATGGAAATTCCAGTGTTTGGTGTTCGCCCGATCTTGTTGCTTCTACAGATGGCACTGGACATTCCTCCTTCCGCGATGAAGCAGACGCCTCGGACAGATAGGCACGGGTTGCGAGGAATTCTGATTACTGTGTGAGACAGGGGAAGATGTGTGATCATCTTGGGGATGGCTTGGGGTGGGTTGGGACCCTGTGAGGATGGGTCCAGGGATATCACACAGGTTTTGATACATATATAATGGACACGTCGTCCTAGCTGCCCAGGAGTATGAGGTGATGCGTTAGTGTTAATGCTCTGTGCTCAGATGTTTGGTTCTGGAGTTCCTTTGGAAGCAAAGAAGGGAATAAGTTGCCATTGCTTCCCTCACAGTGAGAGGCTGAGAGTTAATGGGCAGTTCCGTGTTTGCAGCAGTAAACATGACCGGGGTTTAGTGTTCAATCCGTGTTTGGAAAGTCCCTCTCACTGTCCCCTACAGTCAGCTAGTGAGAGTCAAATAGAAACTCCAGAAGGAGAAGCTGGAGACAGGCGCATCGATATTACAGAAGTACCAGCATTGCAGTGGTGTACAGGGAATTACCGAGGCAGGAGAGGGGAATTGGCCAGAATCACTCGCAGGGATGGCAACAGAGCAGCAATTTGTGGGAAGTTGGAGGATGGGTGAGGTTGTAAAACAAACAAAAGACAACAAAAGTTGTTAAAAAAGCAGAGGTAGTATACCAAAGTAATCGAGCCGATAACATTAAAAAGGCTCCTAAACGTTTCTTCAGATACGTAAGTTGTAAAAGAGAGGCACGACGGGATATCAGAACGCTGCAAACTGGGGATGTAGTAAATGCGGGACAAGGAATGGCGGACGAACTGAAGATGTATTTTGAACTGATCTTCATGGAGGAAGTCTCTAGCAGTATATTGGAAGTTCAGGGGGCATCAAGTGTGTGAAGTAACCAAAACCAGAGAGAGGTTTCTTGGGAAACTGAAAGGTCTGAAATTAGATCTGTCACCTGGATTTGATGGCGTGGACCCCAGAATGTGGTCTCAGGTTACTTGTAGACCCGTCAGAAAATATGCGGCAGTCTTGTCTGACAAATCTGATGGAGTTCTTTGAAGAAATAACAAGCAGGATAGACAAAGGGAAATCGGTTGATGCTGTGTGTTTGGATTTTCAGAAGGTCTTTGTTTGCTTCAACACGTAAGGTTGCTTAAAAAGCTACGAGATCACGGTATTACAAGAAAGATTCTAACATTGATAAATCAGTGGTTGATTGGAAAGGGGCAAAGCGTCGGAATAAAAGGAAGCTTTCTGTATTGGTCCCAGTGACAGTGATTTTCCACAGGGGTTTGTGTTGGGACCGATTATTTTCCGTCATATGTTAATGATTTGGACAATATAATTGATGGTTCTGTTGCAAAGTTTGCAGACAGAATGAAGATAGGTAGAGGGGCAAGCAGTTTTGAGGAATTAGAAAGTCTACAGAAGGACTTACACAGTTAGGAAACAGAGCAAGGAAATGGAATAAGGTGTCGAGAAGTGTATGGTAGACGAAATGAAAAGGGTTAGTTATTTTCTAAATACAAAAGAAAACTGAGGTGCAAAGGGGTTTGTGGGTCGTTGTGCAGGATTCCCTGAAGGTTAATTTGCAGGTTGAGTCTGTGGTGAGGAAGACTAATGCGATGTTAGCATTCATCTCAAGAGGACTAGAATATTAAAGCAAGGATGTGATGTTGAATCTGTATAAAGCACTGGTGAGGCCGAACTTGGAGTATTGTGAGCAGGTCTGGGCCTCTTAACTTCGAAAGGAATGTGGTGAAACTGCAGAGCGTTCAAAGGGTGTTCGCAAAAGTGATTCGAAGATTAAATGGCTTCTCATGTGAACCGCGTTTGATGGCTCTGGGCCAGTACTCACTGAAATTTAGAAGAATCAGTGGTGACTTTATTGAAACATACCGAATGGTGAAAAGCTTGGATAGAGTTGATGTAGAGATGATGTTTCCTCTGGTGGGAGACTCTACGAGCGGATGACACTACTTCAGAATAGAGGGCCCCCTATTAGAACATGGCAAGCAGGGATTTAATTTACCAGAGAATGTTGAATCTGTGGAAGTTTTTTTTTGCCTCAAGCAGCTATGTAGGTCAAATCTTTATATATATATATATTTAAGACGGAGTTTGATTGGCTCTTGACTGGTGAGTGCATGGAAGGATTTGATAAGATGGCAGGAGCTTGGGAATGTCAGGAAAACTGGATCAGCCATGATGAAAGTGCGGAGCAGACTCGATGGGCCAAATGGCCTAATTCTGCTCCTTTATCGTATGGTCGAATGGAGATAGAACATAACTTACAGCATAGAATAGTACATCACGGGAACACGCTCTTTGGAATCAAACCTGGAATAATTTTCCTGAACTGCCTTTTAACCCTCTCCATTTCAAACATCCTTTCTCATGTTAGGGGCCCAAACCTGCGCACAATACTCTCAGTGTTGCCTTATCAGGTCTCTATATATTCTCAACAGTACATCCTTCTTTCTATATTATAGTCCTCTTGAAATAAATTCAAACATCGCAATTGCCTTCTTCACCACCGACTCGGCCTGTATATTAACCTGTCGGGAAAACTGCACCAGCACTCCCAAGTCTCTTTGCAGCTTAGTAGGTTTTTTTGATTTTCGAAATTTTGACCCAACCTGTCCACGATCTCCACACAATTAAAATGGGAAATCTGTTTGTTTTTATCATGTCCTGAGGTGCAATGAAAATCTTGTTTTGCATAACATCCATACAGATCAATAGAGCACAACAGAACATTGAGGTGATACAGGGTAAGTGGAGCTACAGAGTGTAACAAAGCATCATTGTTTCAGAGAAACCAAAGCGCACATTGGCATACGGTGCAAGGTCATAGCAAGATACATTTTGAGGTTAAGGTGCATCTTATCTAGCTGGGGTGCATTCAGTTTGCTTATAGCAGCAGAATGGAAGCCGTCCTTGAGCCTGGTGATTTGTGTTTTCCACTGAGTGTGTAACCTTCGTCTCAGGTGGAAAGCGAGGATGACCAGGACCGTGAGGTTATTCTGCCTGCTTTACTGATACAACAAGAAGTTCATACACAGCTCATGGCGGGCAGTCTGGCTTTCGCGATGTCTACAGCTCTCCACAGTTCCTGGCAGTCATGAGTAAAGTAGTAGCAGAACGAACGCGTAAAGTATCCTGTTGGGATAATTTCTATGGTAGGTTGATAAAATTTCGTGAAGGACAATGGTTATATGCCAAAATTCCTATTGCTAGTTCAATCTCTGTCATTTTAGAATCTTTTCCATGCAATAGAAGGTCTTGTAAATTCAATATCTGTGTATTGCTGGAGAACAACTTGTGATTGAGCTTGATCCATTCTCACACCTGTTTCATTCAGCTTATTCCATGCCGATTTTGTTCACCCTCTGTCCAGCCTGTATCCCATCACTTCAATGATATATATCAATAACCTTGTTCAACCTCTGTCCAGCCTGTATCCCACCACCTCAATGATATATATCAACCATCTTGTTCAACCTCTGTCCAGCCTGTATCCCACCACCTCAATTATATATATCAACCATCTTGTTCAACCTCTGTCCAGTCTGTATCCCACCACCACAATGATATATATCAACCATCTTGTTCAACCTCTGTCCAGTCTGTATCCCACCAACTCAATGATATATATCAACCATCTTGTTCAACCTCTGTCCAGCCTGTATCCCGCCACCTCAGTGATATATATCAACCATCTTGTTCAACCTCTATCCAGTCTGTATCCCACCACCTCAATGATATATATCGACCATCTTGTTCAAACCCTGCCCAGTCTGTATCCCACCAACTCAATGATATATATCAACCATCTTGTTCAAACTCTGTCCAGTCCGTATCCCACCACCTCAATGATATATATCAACCATCTTGTTCAACATCAGTCCAGTCTGTATCCCACCACCTCAATGATATATATCAACCATCTTGTTCAAACTCTGCCCAGTCTGTATCCCATCACCTCAATGATATATATCAACCATCTAGTTCAACCTCTGTCCAGTCTGTATCCCACCACCTTAATGATATATATCAAACATTTTGTGTCATCTCTGTCCAGTCTGTATCCCACCACCTCAATGATATATATCAACCATCTTGTTCAACCTCTGTCCAGTCTGTATCACACCACCTCAATGACATATATAACCATCTTGTTCAATCTCTGTCCAGACTGTATCCCACCACCTCAATGATATATATCAACCATCTTGTTCAACCTCTGTCCAGACTGTATCCCGCCACCTCAATGATATATATCAACCATCTTGTTCAACCGCTATCCAGTCTGTATCCCACCACCTCAATGATATATATCAACCATCTTGTTCAAACCCTGCCCAGTTTGTATCCCACCACCTCAATGATATATATCAACCATCTTGTTCAACCTCTGTCCAGCCTGTATCCCACCACCTCAATGATATATATCAACCATCTTGTTCAACCTCTGTCCAGACTGTATCCCGCCACCTCAATGATATATATCAACCATCTTGTTCAACCTCTGTCCAGTCTGTATCCCACCACCTCAATGATATATATCAACCATCTTCTTCAACCTCTGTCCAGTCTGTATCCCACCACCTCAATGATATATAGCAACCATCTTGTTCAACCTCTGTCCAGTCTGTATCACACCACCTCAATGACATATATAACCATCTTGTTCAACCTCTGTCCAGACTGTATCCCACCACCTCAATGATATATATCAACCATCTTGTTCAACCTCTGTCCAGACTGTATCCCGCCACCTCAATGATATATATCAACCATCTTGTTCAACCGCTGTCCAGTCTGTATCCCACCACCTCAATGATATATATCAACCATCTTGTTCAACCTCTGTCCAGTCTGTATCCCACCACCTCAATGATATATATCAACCATCTTCTTCAACCTCTGTCCAGTCTGTATCCCACCACCTCAATGATATATATCAACCATCTTGTTCAACCTCTGTCCAGTCTGTATCCCACCACCTCAATGACATATATCAACCATCTAGTTCAACCTCTGTCCAGTCTGTATCCCACCACCTTAATGATATATATCAAACATTTTGTGTCATCTCTGTCCAGTCTGTATCCCACCACCTCAATGATATATATCAACCATCTTGTTCAACCTCTGTCCAGTCTGTATCACACCACCTCAATGACATATATAACCATCTTGTTCAACCTCTGTCCAGCCTGTATCCCACCACCTCAATGATATATATCAACCATCTTGTTCAACCTCTGTCCAGACTGTATCCCACCACCTCAATGATATATATCAACCATCTTGTTCAACCTCTGTCCAGCCTGTATCCCACCACCTCAATGATATATATCAACCATCTTGTTCAACCTCTGTCCAGACTGTATCCCGCCACCTCAATGATATATATCAACCATCTTGTTCAACCTCTGTCCAGTCTGTATCCCACCACCTCAATGATATATATCAACCATCTTCTTCAACCTCTGTCCAGTCTGTATCCCACCACCTCAATGATATATATCAACCATCTTGTTCAACCTCTGTCCAGTCTGTATCCCACCACCTCAATGACATATATCAACCATCTAGTTCAACCTCTGTCCAGTCTGTATCCCACCACCTTAATGATATATATCAAACATTTTGTGTCATCTCTGTCCAGTCTGTATCCCACCACCTCAATGATATATATCAACCATCTTGTTCAACCTCTGTCCAGTCTGTATCACACCACCTCAATGACATATATAACCATCTTGTTCAACCTCTGTCCAGCCTATATCCCACCACCTCAGTGATATATATCAACCATCTTGTTCAACCTCTGTCCAGCCTGTATCCCACCACCTCAATGATATATATCAAACATCTTGTTCAACCTTCACAAGACGACCAACCTTTTTGTCTGCTGAAAACTTGGAAACCCACCCTTCTACCCCCACATCGATGCCGTTAATAAAAACATATTCCTCTTATCCTTGCTTCCTAAACCTTCCACCTGACTAGATTATCCACCTCACTTCATCCTACCATTCTTTATTTTCCTCACCGAGACAAATTTATCCCTAACATCCTGCAAGAGATACTCAAACATTGACCACATGCCCATAGTACAATTCGCTGCAAAAAAAAAACATCATCACAATTCGCAAACGTAAGTTCTAGCCTTCTAGCCTCACAATTTGCCCTTCCCCAATTAAAAAGTTTCCTGTCCTCTCTGATTCTATCCTTTTCCATGATAATGCTAAAAGTCAGGGAGCGGTGATCACTGTCCCCCAGATGCTCACCCACTGCGAAATCTGTGACCTGACCCGGTTCGTTACCTAATACTAGATCTAGTATGGCATTCCCCCTAGTCGGCCTGTCAAAATACTGTGACAGGAATCCGTCCTGGACACACTTAACAAACTCTGCCCCGTCTAAACCCTTGGAACTAATCAGGTGCCAGTCAATATTAGGGAAGTTAAATTCACCGATGATAACAACCCTATTACTTTTGCACCTTTCCAAAATCTGCCTCCCAATCTGCTCCTACCAGGGGGCCTACACAATATTCCCAATAGATTAACTGCTCCCTTCCTGTTCCAGACTCCCACCCATACTGACTCAAAAGCATCCTGCTACATTACCTACCCTTCCTGTAGCTGTAATAGTATCCCTGACCCAGTAATGCCACCCCTCCACCCCTTCACCCCCCCCCCACTTTATCCCTTTTAAAGCACTGAAATCTAGAAATATTTATAATCCATTCCTGCTCTGGTGCCAGCCAGGTCTCTGTAATAGCCACTACATTATAACTCCATGAATGTATCCAAGCTCTCAGTTCATCACCTTTGTTCCTGATGCTTCTTGCATTGAAGTACACACACTTTAGCACTTCTACCTTACTACGTTTAGACCCTTTATTCTGCTTCTCGTTCCTCAAAGCCTCTTTATATGTTAGATCTGGCTTTACTCCATGCACTACTTCTGCTGCTCTGTCTTTCTCTATTTGAGGGCCAGACGCCTCTTCCCCAGTCTCTTCAGTTTGGCACCTGAGAACATTTCTATCACATACAAACCTTTGATTTCAACCCACACACGCAGTCCTCGCATGACCCTTATCCTCCCGCACCTCACCACCAGCTCTAACACTCTGCTTCCTATCCCTCTGCAAATCAAGTTTAAACCCCACGGAGCAGCATTAGCTAACCTACCCACAAGGATGTTAGTTCCCCTCAAGTTCATGTGCAACTCGTCCCGTCGGAACAGGTCAACCTTCTTTGGAGCAAAGCCCTATTGTCCAGAAATATGAAGCCCTCCCACCTGCACCATCTCCTTAGCCACGTATTTAGCTGCATTATCTTCCTATTTCTAACTTCACTAGCACGTGGCACGGGGAGAAATCCTGAGATTGCATCCCTGGAGATTCTGTCCTTCAACTTTGCACCTAACTCTTTAACCTCTTTGCAGGACCTCTTCCTTCTTCCTATCCACATCATATGTTCCTACATGGACCACGACATCTGACTGCATACCCTCCCTCCTGAGCATACCGAGAACTCGATCGGAGATAGCGCAGACCCCGGCACCAGGGATGCAACAGGCCATCCTAGAATCTCGATCTCTCCAACAGAACCTTTTCTTTGTCCCCCTAACTATCGAATCCCCTATCACTACTGCTCTCCTCTTTTCCTTCCTTCCCTTCTGAGCAGAGTGTCCATTCTCGGTGCCAGAGACGCGACCACTACAACTTGTCCCCGGTAGGTCGGCCCCACCAATTGTATCCAAAACGGTATTCTTATTGTTGATGGGAATGGCCACAGGAGTGCTCTGCTCTTCCTGTCTATTCCCCTTCCCTCTCCTGACAGTCAGCCAGCTACCGGCCTCCTGACTCTTAGGGGTAACTATCTCCCTGAAACTCCTGTCTATTTCTGCCTCTGCCTCCCGAATGATCCGACGTTCATCCAGCTCCAGCTCCAGTTCCCTAATTCGGTTTGTCAGGAGCTGCAGCTGGATGCACCTTTTGCAGGTGTGGTCATCAGGGACAACAGTGCTCGCCCTGACTTCCCACAGACTGCAAACGGAGCACTCCAATGCCCCAACTGCTGCCTCCATTACCTACTCCGAAGTTAATTAAATTAATTAAAGAAACTTACCCGGCCTTACCTCACTGGGAGCAAACTCGTCCTCAGCCTCTGCTTGCCGAAGCCTCTAGAGCCGAAGCCTCAAAGCTCCACTCCTACCCTGATCCACTCACACCACTGGCCGCTCCTCTTCAGTTACCCGTCCTTTTATTTGTCCCTGCCAATTATCTCACGAGCCCTTCGCTCCTGCTCTTCCTTCTGCAACGGCCACACAGAACCGAAGGGTGCATGGCATCACCCTCAGACTATTCAGACTATTAAACTTCCTGAGCACTTGCTCAGTCGTAATTTTCACTGCACATAATCCGCTTCCCTGGCATTCTTAAATGTTGGGTGTACTCCAGATGTCTTCCACTTGGTCTATGATTACAATATCTCCGGCGTCATTTTCTATTATTCCTATATCTACCCTCAACTCTCTTTTAAGCTTTATATACTAAAAAAAAACCTCTTAGTAGCTTCTTTGATATTAATCGCCAGGTTCCTTTCATAATTCATCTCTTCTTTCCCAATGACCTTCTTAGTTTCCTTATGCAAGTTTTTAAAAGCTTCCCAATACTCTATCCATCACTAGCTTCGACTTCCTTCTATGGCCTCGGATTTTGCTTTTACATTGGCTCTGACTTCACCTGTCAGCCACGACAGTGTCCTCCTTCCATTCGAAATTATCTTCCTATTTGGAATCTCGCTGTCTTGCACTTCCCTCATTTTTCGCAGAATCTCCAGCCATTGCTGCCCCGCTGTCCTTCCTGCTGCAGTCCCTTTCCCGTCAACCTTTGCCGGTTCCCCGCTCATCCCATTGTAATTTGCCTCATTCCACTGAAATAACGATACATTAGAATTCAGTTTCTCCTTCTCAAATTTCAAAGAGAACTCGATTATATTGAGATCACTGTTCCCTAAGGGTCCCTTAACCTCAAACTCTCTTATCATCTCCGGATCATTGCACAACTCCCAATACAACACAGCCGATGCCCCAGTGGGCTCAACAACAAACTGTTCTAAAAAGCCATCCCTTAAACATTCTGCAAATTCTCTTTCTTGTACTAGCCTGGTATTCCCAATCCACTTTCATGTTAAAATCTCCAACGATTATCATAGCATTGCCCTACTGACACGCTTTTTCTATCCCTTACTATTTTTCTGCTGTTTCTTACTATATTGCTGCTGTTTCGAGGCCAGTATAAAATTGTCATTAGGGTCCTTTCACACTCGCCATTTCTTAATTCAACCCATACAGACTCTAGAACTTCCGATCCTATGTTATCCCTTTCACATGATTTAATATTATTTCTTATACACAGGGCCACACCACTTCCCTCTGCCTACTAACTTATCTTTCCGATACACCGTATATCTTTGGAGCGATTGTCCACTGAGACTCTCTGGGTGGAATTTAGGAAGAGAAAAGGGCCTATACTTCTGTTGAGTGTTTTTTATAGACCACCCAATAGTAACAAGGACATCGAGGAGCAGAGAGGAAGACAGATTCTGGGAAGTTGTAATAATAACAGGGTCAACGTGTTGCGAGATATTAATTTCCCAAATATTAATTGGCAACTCCCTAGAGCAAGTGGATTAGATGGGGTGGAGTTTGTTAGGTGTGTTCAGGAAGGTTTCTTGATACAATATGTACAAACGTAGATAGGCCTACAGGAAGAGAGGCTGTTCTTGATCTGATATTGGGAAATGAACCTGGTCAGGTGTCAGATCTCTCAGTGGGAGAGCATTTTGGAGATAGTGATCACAATTCTATCTCCTTTACCATAACATTGGAGAGGGATAAGAATAGACAAATTATGAAAGCGTTCAGTTAGAGTAAGGGGAAATATGAGTCTAGCAGGCAGGATTTTGGAAGCATAAAATGGGAACAGATGTTCTCAGGGAAATGGACGGCCGAAAAGTGGCAAATGTTCAGGAAGAAGGTACAGGAGCCTCAGGCCCCACACCACCAGGTTCAGGGACAGTTACTACACCCCGCAGCCATCGGAAAGAAGGTATGGGATCCTCAGGAATCACACCAACAGGTTCAGGGACAGTTATTACACCTCAACCATCAGGAAGGAGGTACAGGAGCCTCAGGACTCACACCACCAGGGAAATATGGTAGGGTACAGGAACTGTGGTGTACAACGTCTGTTGAAAATTTAATCAAGAAGAAAAGAAATGCTTACGAAAGGATCAAAAATTTGGTATTAATAGAGATCTAGAATAATATAAGAGTAGCAGGAAAGAGCAGAAGAATGAAATTAGCAGGACCAGAAGGGGCCATGAGAAGGCCTTGGCGGTTTGGTTGAAAGAAAACCCCAAGGCATTCTACAAATTTGTGAAGAGCAAAAGGATAAGACGTGAGAGGCTAGGACCAATCAAGTGTAACAGTAGAAAAATGTGGCTGGAACCGGAGGAGATTGCAGAGGTACTTAATGAATATTTTCCTTCAGTATTCTCTACAGAAAAGGATCTTGACGATTGTAGGGATGACTTACAGCTGACTGAAAAGCTTGAGCATTTGGATATTAAGAAAGAGGATGTGCTGGAGCATTTGGAAAGCATCAAGCTGGGTAATTCGCCGGAACCGGACGAGATTTACCCCAGGCTACTGTAGGAGGCGAGGAAGGAGATTGCTGAGCCTCTGGCGATGATGTTTGCATCATCAATGGGAACAGAGATTCCGGATGATGGGAGGGTTGCGGATATTGTTCTGTTATTCAGGAAATGGAGTAGAGATAGCCCAGGAAATTGTAGGCTAGTGAGCTTTACTTCAGTGGTTGTTAAGTTGACGGAGAAAATCTTGAGAGGCAGGATTTATGAACATTTGGAGAGGTATAATATGATTAGGAATAGTCAACATTACGTTGTCAAAAGCAGTTCGTGCCTTGTGAGACTGATTGAATTTTTGACAATGTGACTAAACATTTGAAGATAGAGCAGTAGATGCAGTGTATAAGGATTTCAGCAAGGAATTTGATAAGGTACCGCTTACAAGGCTTATTGAGAAAGTAAGGTGGCATGGGTTACAAGGGGACATTGCTTTGTGGATCCAACTAGCTTGCCCACAGAAGGCAAAGAGTGGTTTTAGACGGGTCATATTCTGCATGGAGGTCGGTGACCAGTGGTGGGTCTCAGGAATCTGTTCTGGGACCACTGTTCTTCGTGAATTTTATAAATGACCTGAATAAGAAAGTGGAGGGATGGGTTAGTAAATTTGCTGAGAACACGGTTGGGGATGTTGTGGATTGTGTGGAGGGCTGTCAGACGTTACAGCGGGATATCGATAAGATGCAAAACCGGGCTGAAAGGTGGCAGATGGAGTTCAAACCAGATAGGTTTGAGGTGGTTCATTTTGGTAGTCAAATATGATGGCAGAACATAGAATTAATGGTAAGGCTCTTGGCAGTGTGGAGGATCAGAGGGATCTATGTGTCCGAGTACATGGGATACTTAAAGCTGCTACACAGCTGCTCGAATCTTGACTCCGTGGTTAAAAAGGCATACGGTGCCTTGGCCTTCATCAACCGTAGGACTGAGTTTAGGAGCCGAGAGGGAATGTTTCAGCAATATAGGACCCTGGTCAGACCACATTTGGAGTAGTGTGCTTAATTCTGGTCGCATCAGTACAGGAAGGATGTGGAAGCCAGAGTGGGTGCAAAGAAGACTTACAAGGATGTTGCCTGGATTGGGGAGCATGCCTTATGAGAATACGTTGAGTGAACTCGGCCTTTTCTCTTTGGAGCGACGGAGGATGAAAGGTGATCTGATAGAGGTGTATAAGACGATGAGAGGCATTGATCGTGTGGGTAGTCAGATCACAGGGTGGGTAGTCAGAAACAGGGTGGGTTCACAGGGCTGAAATGGATAACACCAGAAGGCACAGTTTTAAGGTGCTGGGAAGTAGGTACAGAGAAGATGTCAGGGGTAATATCTTTACTCAGAGAGTGGTGAGTGCATGGAATGGGCTGCCGGAGACGCTGGTGGAGGCGGATACGATAGGGACTTTGAAGGGTCTATGGATAGGTGCATGGAGCTTAGGAACATAGAGGGCTATGGATAACTCTAGGTAATTTATAAAATAAGTACAAGTTCGTCACAGCATTGTGGGCCGAAGGGCATGTATTGTGTTGTAGGTTTTCTGTGTTCTATGTACACCACTCGCTGTGAGATGTGGGGAAGATGTCTGAGGTTTCCGGATAGTAAACACAAAGTACACTGCAGATGCTGTGGTCCAATCAACACGTACAACACGCTGGAGGAACTCAGCAGGTCGGGCAGCATCTGTGGAAACGAGCAGTCAACTCTTCGGGCCGAGACCCTTCGTCAGGTCTGAAGAAGGAGGAGGCAGGGGCCCTATAAAGAAGGTGGGGGGAGGGTGGGAAGGATAAGGCTGGAAGGTACCAGATGTAAAACCACAGAGGAAAGATCAAGGGGTGGGGGAGGGGAAGCAGGGAGGGGATAGGCAGGAGAGGTGAAGAAGGAATGTAAGGGGAAAGCACTATGGGTAGCAGAAGAAGGCAGAGTTATGAGAGAGGTGATAGGGAGCTGGAAGAGGAGGCAGAGTGAAAGTGGGAGGGGGAGGAGGGAGGGAGGGAATTACCGGAAGTTGGAGAATTCGATATTCATACCAAGAGGCTGGAGACTACCCAGAAGGTATATGAGGAATTGCTCCTTCAACCTGAGATGGCCTCATCATGCCAGTAGAGGAGACCATGTATGGACATATCCGAATGGGAATTTGAAGCAGAGTCGAAGTGGGTGGCAACCGGGAGATCCTGTCTGTTGGGGCGAACAGGTTTCCGGGGTCGGTGAGTAGCAGATTCAGCTGTGTGACCCTGTGAGGTTGGGTCCAAGTACAATGCACCCGGGGATGAAGCTGCTCAGGGGTTTTGAGGTGTTGAACCAGTATTTATTTTCTAAGCTCAGATGTTTGTTTCTGGAGTTCCTTTGGAATTAATGACTGCTAATCTGGGGAGAGGATGTGTTCCCATTCCATCCCTCTCAGATAGAGGCTGAAAGTAAATGGGCTGTTCCGTGTTTGCAACAGAAATAGACCCGTGAATTTGGTGTTCAAATTGTCTTTGGAAATTTACCCCCCCCCCACCCCCCACACTGTCCTCTGCCTCTCAGTGGGTGGAAAACAGGAAGAACCTGAAAATGCGGGAAATCTAGACTAAAAATGGGAAATTGTTGAAATCATTCTGACGTACGGCTGTGAAACCAAATCGCTAACTTAGTTCCTCTTGAAGTGGACCTGTGCACAAGCGCATGTTTTGTGACTGCTAGGAGAACAGTAAAGAAACCTTAGTTTTCCCCTGTAAATAATCCTGGTACCACATTCCCTGTTTTTACTGAAATGTGTTCATTACAGCTGTTGCTCACAAGGGTAATCTCAGGAATGAGAGGGTTTATGTATGACAAGCAATTGATGACTCTGGGCGTGTACTCTATGGAGTTCAGAAGTATAGAGGTGGACGGGAACTTATTTAAACCTACAGAGTGCTGAACAGCCTGGATACAGTGGACGTGGACAGGATGTTTCCATCAGACAGAGTCTGGGGTCTGAGAGCACAGCCTCGGAATAAAGCAGCTTCCCTTTAAAACTGAGATGAGAGAAACTTTTTCAGCCTAAGAAAGGTCGGTCTGTCGAGTTTGTTACAACAGATGATGGCTAAGAATCTCATTGAGTATATTTATGGCAGAGTGAGATTTTTTTTTGTTAGCCAGAACTACTAGAGGATAAATTGAATATAGCGTGAGGTATCGTTGAATACAGCCTTCACGATTTTACATTCTTCATTTCAAAATGGCTGCAGTGCTAATATGTGTCACACTGGCACTCACAGCATATGATGTAGAGTTTCTTAATTCCCTTTTCGGTTACGTTTGGAATGCCACTTCCTCCGTTTCCAGGGTAACAGCCCAACAGAGCTGCAGGAAGTGTTGAACATATTTATGGCTCTGCGGTCATCGCAGAGCAAGGGTAACAGAGTGGTAGTGGGAGGAAAGGATGCCGTGAGCATTGACTGTACGGAATGTATTACACCAGGACCGGAATGGACTCAGAACTAAAAAAACCGGTGGGATGGGGTGGCATTTACACAGCTTGGGGTGTTGATGACATTTTGCAATCAGTTACATCTGCGCAATAAAATGAAGAGGAAAAATCTACAGTTGTAGGAAATTTAAAACGAGAAGGAGAAAATACAGGAAACGCTTCGCAGATCGCCATATTCCACATTCCACTCTCTGAATGAAGCAGTCTACCTCAGACTCCCCTTAAATAGTTCAATTTTCACCCTAAACCCACGCAACCAACCTAAGGGACGAACGCCAACATGCCATCTCCCTATTTATACCATCATAGTTTGAATACATCTAGCAGTGGTTCCCAACGGACCCCACGGATAATGTCAGGGATCCATGGTATAAAGAAGTTTGCGAACCCCTGTAACTCAGTTCCTTAAATACCAGCAACATGTTTGCCAAGGATGTATATTGTATGTATTTCTCTGACATTAAACGTACCTTTGAAACCTTTGTCTGCCAGGGCTTCTGCAGTCTCTACACTAGCGTGCCGCAAGGTGCGAGGGACACCTTGTCAGGCACTGGGTATTCATCCATCCTAATTCATGTCAACACAGCAAGCACCTGTTGTGCAACCTGCATACAATCCATGGCCCGACTCCCAGTTAAATATATACACAGAGAAGCTATTAAAAATCTCCCCATCTCTTTCGGCTCCATTGGTAGATGAGAACGCTGATCCTCAGGAGAAATTTTGTGACTGTTATTGGGGCGGTGAGAAAACCACAAGTTTTCTCAATGAATTATCCTGCCACCAAACTGTCTGTTATCCATGGAGATGTGCACAATACAGTTGTGGGTTTACAAAGTTCATGAGTGATTCTGGAATGAAAAAAAAATAGTGTAGGAGGGGCTTTTAGTGTCTCCGGGCCTGTGCTCACTGGAAGGGCGGTGACTCTGCGAACAGTAACCTCAATGATATCCTGCGGCCTGGGTAGATTGGATGGGGACAAGATGCGTCCAACAGAAGGAGAGTCTAGGATCTGAGGTCACCAGAAGAACCCATTCAATTGTATCTGGGGACCTCCCCTTCCATCATTCTGTCGGTAGCAGGATCTGAATTGCACCTGTATCAATGCCGGGGGTTGATCGTAATTATAAGTTACTTGCAGACACAAGAATATAACGGAATATTTAACCACTTAATGGGAAAAAGAGTGAAATTCATGATTATCACCACAATGTATTGTGTGATGTCTTTTGTAAATAGCCCGTAGTGGACAGTTAGAGCCGACAGATAACATCCAACAACCTGTTTTTATTTTGTAACAGCTTCTGCACTACTGGAAGTTCAGAGATGGAACGACCAGCAGATGTACTGGAGGCACCTCGGGACAGGGTTAAAACAGCCACTGAAATTTTAGCTTCCCCATTACAAAATGGCTGAGAGCCCAGTATTCACTTTGTCATAATGAAACTCACAGCATGTGAGGTTGAGTTCCTTATTTCATATTTTCAGTTACTTCTGCTGAGCCACTTCCTCCACACCAGGGTAACAGCCCACCAGACCTGGTGACCCATAGCCCGGTTCGCCTGACCACTGAAAGCATCATCAGGTTCCTGTTCTGTCTGGGGTGAGGGGGTGTTAACTTTATAACTGGGAATAGCCAAGACACTGCAGCACCTTACCGACAAGAAAGAGTCCTGAGAGTGTTGGTGCTTGGGCTATAATCCTGGAATGGGGCTCCAGGATTATGGGACTGGCAGTGTTAGGGTTTGGCTCTGGCCTAGGTTTGTGCTTCTGCAGATGAGGTTGAATGTTCCTCCTTCTGCAGTAGAGCAGGTTTCCGGTCGGATTGTTGGATAGAGGTTGTAGAACATGAGTTATGATGAAAGGTTGAACAAACTCTGTGCTGTAGGGGAATTAATTTAAATTGGGTGTTCTACACAAGTCCATTCCGCAGGAAACTTGGATCATTTCGCTGTAAAACTTGGGTTGTTTCTCTAGAGTGGTGCAGGCTGAGGTTTTCTCAATGAATTATCCTGCCACCAAATTGTCTGTTATACATGAAAATGTTCTCGTTAGAGTTGTTGTTTACAAGGTTCACAAGAGTGATTCGGGAATGAAACGTTTGGGGCATTTGGTGTCTCTGGGCCTGTTCCCAATGGAAGAGTGTGACTCTGGGAACAGAAACCTCGATGAAATGCTGAGGTCTGGGTTGACCGAATGGGGACAAGATGTTATGGGGACCGTGGCGGGTCTCATCAGCAAGAACGACGAGTCAGCATACAGAGTAGAGGTGCAGTGGCTAACGAACTGTTGCAGAGCCAACAACCTGTCTCTGAATGTGAACAAAACAAAATAGATGGTTGTTGACTTCAGGAGAGCACGGTGCGACCACTCTCCGCTGAACATCGACGGCTCCTTGGTAGAGATCGGTAAGAGCAGCAAATTTCTTGGTGTTCACCTGGTGGAGAATCTCACCAGGTCCCTTAACACCAGCTCCATAGCAAAGAAAGTCCAGCAGCGTCTCAATAGACAATAGATAGTAGATGCAGGAGTAGGCCATTCGGCCCTTCTCGCCAGCACCGCCATTCACCGTGATCATGGCTGATCATACACAATCAGTACCCCGTTCCTGCCCTCTCCCCATATCCCTTGACCCCGCTATCTATAAGAGCTCTATCTAACTCTGTCTTGAATGCATCCAGAGACTTGGCCTCCACTGCCTTCTGGGGCAGACCATTCCACATATCCACCACTATCTGGGTGAATTAATTTATATTGAGTGTTCTACACAAGTCCATTTCCCAGGAACCTTGGATCACAACTTGGGTTGTCTCTCCAGAGTGGTGCAGGCTGGGCTGAGACTTGATGGACGTTTATAAGATTATGACAGGCAAAGGGAGAGTAGATAGACAATATCTTTCTCCCAGACTTGAAATGTCTAATGCCGGACGTCATGCATTTAAAATGAGGTCGTGTTATTTCATCGGAGGTGTGAGAGTCAAGTATTTTTTTTTCCCACAGGAAGTGGTGTAGCTGGAAGGTCCTGCCTAGGATGGTGCCAGAGGCCAATATAATGGGAACTTGTAAGAGATATTTAGATGGGCACGTGAACGTGAGGGAAATGGAAGGATTGTGGGAATTGTGTAGGCAGGATGAATTAGTTTAGTTGGACAGTTGATTACAAATATAATTGGTTTGGCACAACATTGTGGGCCGAATGGCCTGTTCCTGTGCTGTACTGTTCTATGGTCTGTGTGTGCTATTGAGAAGTTCGGGGTAACGGAGGCAAAAGGAGTGAGTGGGAACAACAGGTCAGCTGGAGCCCAATGTGGGGAATGTGAGATCACCCAGTTCTGTCGGAGAAACGGAAACACTAAGTGTGTTTAAATGGTGAGGGACTGAGGTGCAATGGGTAGGGAGAGAAGTCAAAGGTACAGTGAACTTATTGTAAGAGCTATTTGGTATAAGTTGGTCGATCTCTCACATCTTCGTGCCCTTTCATGTTCTCTCTCACTCTCTCTCTGTCTTCATCTCTGGAGACAGATTGTGAATCTACTTCTATTATCAACCTCCTGATCCTCATGATAATCTATACCATACCTCTTCCCAACCTATCATCTTTAAGATACTGTTCACTCTTCTCAGTTTTCTTGCATCCGCTGAACTTGATCCCACTATGGATGCTGTCCTCGCCCGCATCACCTCCATTTCTAGTACGTCCGTGCTCACCCCTTCCCACCGCCCTCCTATTGACAGACTTCCTCTTGTCCTTGTCTACCACGCCTTCAGCCCCTGCAACTTCCATCATCTCCAAAGAGATCTAACAACTAAACACCACCCCACTCTGTTCTTTCAACAGGGATCACTCCCTCCACAATTCCCTTGTTCATTCATCCCCCCTCACTAATCTCCCTCCAGCCACTTAGCCCTGCAAGCGGACTAAGCGCTACACCTACCTGTACATCCCCTCCCTCAGCTCCATTCTGACACAAAACTGTCCTTCCAGGTGAGCCAACACTTCACCTGCGTACCTGCTGGGGTCGTCTATTGTGTCCGGTGCTCCAAATGCGACCTAATTTACATTGGTAAGACCCACCACAAATTGGGAGACCGTTTTGTCGTGCATCTCTGTATCATCTGCCACAAGGGGGACTCCGCAGTGGTCAGACATTTCAATTCGGATTCCCATTCAGAGGTCTCTACCGATGGCCTTCTCTCGTGCCAAGAGGAGACCACCCTGAGGGTGGAGGAGCAGGATATATTCCATCTGGGTACCCTCCAACCTGATTGTATGAATATTGAATTCTCCTTCCAGTAAACAAATCACCCGACCCACTTCTCTATTCCCCACTCTGAACTTCCATTTCTGCTCACGAGCTCCTTACTTCCCCCTGGATCCCCTATTTTCCTTTCTCCTATTGACAATGCTCTGATTCTTTATTCTCCAGCCCTTGACCTGCCCAACATTGACTTCACCTATCACCTCCCAGCTTGCCTCTGTCTCTTCCCCGATCTATTTATTCAGATCACTTCCCCTCCTCCTCGGGAATGAAAAAAGGCTGGTGGTCCAAAATGTCGGCTGTTTACTCTTGTCCAAAGATTCTGCCTGTTGTGCTGAATTCCCCCGGCATTTTGTGTCTGTTGCTTTGGATTTCCAGCATCTGCAGGCTTTCTCGTGTTTGAAGTAATTATTTGAGCTTTGTTGAGATTGTACCTGGAATATGGTGTAAAATCCCACTCCCCAAACTAACACGGGTTATACAGACTAAAGAACAAACTGCCGGAGGAACTCAGTGGGTCGGGCAGCATCTGTGGAGGGAAATGGACCGTCAGCATTTCGGTCCGAGACCCTCCCTCCAGACTGAGAGAGGACGAGAAATAGTCAGAGAAAAGAGGTGAGGGGTGGGAATGGGGCAAGAGCTGTGTAGTGAGAGGTGGATCCAGGTGAGGGGGAGGTGGGAAGGTGGAAATAGTGACGGGGTGGGAGGTGAGTGGTTGGGGGAACACGGGGCTGCAGAAGATATTTAATTCCATGGAGGATTATCGAAGAGGTTAGAGAATATTTGTTATAGAGATTGACCAGAATGATTCCTGGAGGACGATGAAGATCAGTGATCGTCTTCACATAAAACAGAGGCCGGCAGATGTGTGAAGACCGAAGGGGTCGAGGAAATGAGGATCGTGGAGAAACGTGTGGCTGAGATGGGAAAGCAGCCGCCATCTTGTTGATGGTTTGAGGGGTTGAATGGCCACCGCCTGCTGTTTCTTGCTTGATGTTTCAGTGTTCCTGTCCAGTGAGGCTCAAGAGGAATGTGAATAGAAATTAGAGTTTAGAAACAAAGAAGTCGTTTCAATGAATCCTGCACATTTCCTCTTCGGGTGGTAATTGTGGATCGGACCGGGATGGGAATTGAACCCGTAACTCTGAGAACCGGGAGGTGGAGAGATGGGGACGGGGAAGATACAGAGGGAAAAATTAACAATGTAGCTGATGTAAATATGAAATAATGTGTAAAATGCGGCAGATAGGTCGGGCAGTGTGAGATGGGCGTGGAGCGGAGTCACCGGTTCGGTCGGGAGATCCTCCACCCATCGCCTGATCCACTTCTCGTTCCCATTTCAAACGCAGATCAGCTGCATCTGCGCTTTTCGCTTCCGAGGCCCCGCCCCCGCTCCCAGTCTCCGGATGGGCGGTGGTTTTCGTTCCGTTCTCTGTTGAAGCGGATCGTCGGCGGGGAGCCGGTGGACCGATCGCTGTCTGCAGGACAATTTGATCAAATTCCCATCGGTGAGTATTGAGGCCGGTCACTCGGGGTGAACGCGACCGACAATTTCCCATCGGTGAGTACTGAAGCCGATCCCGGGGGAGGGAAACCTGATGTTGGGCAGAGAGTCCCGTCAACTTCCTCGAACTGGCGGCCTCGCCCCGCTTCCGGGATACAACCTGTCGTGGTCGATCCGGGTTATGGGACCTTCACACCGAACCGCCTGAGATGAGCCGCCGCTCAGCCCCTGGTGTTCTGGTCCCAGGAGCGGGATGAGGTGGTGATGCCGAGACTGAACCCATCCATTAAGATGTACCTGGTGAGCTTTACCTCCATCACCCGTCCCGGAATCGGATCCAAGCTTCACCTGGATCGACGCCTGGGGTCGGTAATTGTTTTACATATTTCAAGCACACTGGAAGCGGCCGTTCGGTCCGTTGTGTTCTTGCAGACAGAGGGTTAATCAGAGTAATCACACCCTCGGGAGACTCCTCCACGTGTATGAGTAGTTTCATCTTTCCCCGTTCAGACAGGACAGTGAGATCCAGATCTCTGACGTCCTCTCGGGGGACTGGGAAGTTTATTTCCATCTTCTTTCCATTGCTACGATTCGCCGAAATGCTGACAGTGTTCCCCGGTATCTGGCCCTATTAATGCGAGAATTAAGTCTTGTTCATTTATCCGGGTTTCTCGGACATGTGTACACTCCCTCCGGAATTTCCAAAGGAGCAACCGAGGCTGTCTGATATTCCCACACGATTGAAATGGGGAATCTTTATTTTGTTTTCCATGTACAGAGGTAGAGTGAAAATCGTGTCTCCGGTATTCTCCACACAGATCAATACATTGCAGCAGTGCATTGAGGTGAAACAAATTATTCTGGTTACAGAGAAAGTGCAGTGCAGGTAGATATGTGGTGCAAGGTCACATCGATTTAGACTGTGAGGTCAGGAGTCCACTCATCACGCTGTTCGCTTATAACAGCAGAATTGACACCGTCCTTGAGCTGGGTGGCATGTTTCTGTTTTATTTTATCTTCAACCCGAGGGGAGGGTGAGAAGTGAGAACGATCAGGGTTGGGCGGATCTTTCATTATGTTGGCCGCTTTATTGAGTCAGTGGGAAGTATAGAGAGAGTCCATGGAGGGGAGGTTAGTTTCTATGATGTACTCAGCTGTGTCCACAGTTCTCCGCTATTTCATTCAGTTAAAGGAAGAGCAGTAGCCGTATGAAGATGTGAAGTATCGGGATGGGATACTTCCTGCGGAGCATTGATAAAGTGCGTAGAGTAGAAAAGGGCATATACCAATTTTTTTATTGTTTGTACTGGCTTTGTTATATTGGAATTCTGTTATGTACCAGTGCGTACTATTAATTCAAGATTTGTGTATTGCGGCAGGACCATCAGAGATCGCCCTTCATCCCATTCTCCCATCCGGATCCATCAGCTCATCCCCTACCCGTCTGGTTCAACGTCTGTCCAGCCTCTATTTGACCACCTGAATGATATATAACAGCTATCTTGTTCAACCTCTGTCCAGCCTGTATCCCACCACCTCAATGACATATATCAACAATCTTTTACAACCTCTGTCCAGTCTGTATCCCACCACCTCAATGATATATATCAACCATCTTGTTCAACCTCTGTCCAGTCTGTATCCCACCACATCAATGATATCTATCAACCATTATGTTCAAAATCTGTAGTCTGTATCCCACCACGTCAATGATATATATCAACCATCTTGTTCAACCTCTTTTCAGTCTGTATCCCACCACATCAATGATATATATCAACCATCATTTTATATCCCATTGCTGCAATGATAGATATCAGCAATCTCTCTTTCAAACTTTGTCTTCATTGTGAAGTTTTCCTCTGCATCTTTTCCAGGGTTGTTGTTGGAACAGAGCGACCTGGGAGTACAAGAGTACAGTCACTGAAAGTGGACGGGCAAGTATAGAGAGTGGAAAAGAAGGATTTAATCATGCTGGCCTTCATCAGTTAGGACATTGAGTTCTGGATTATGGGCATTATATTGTTGGTGTGGCTACACAGAGTATTCTGTACAGCTGTATTAACCCTGCTGTAGGAAAGATACTATCAAGTTGGATAGGGTGCAGACGAGATTACTGAAGATGTTGCCTGGATTAGAGGGCCGAGTCATAGGCAGAGGTTGGCCAAGCTGGATCTTTATTCCAGAGGAGAATGAGGGTGACATTGTAGGAGTTGATGAAATCAAGTGGGAGCATAGATAATGTGGTTGGTCGTGGTATTATCCCCAGGGTTCAAGATTCAAGATTGTTTACAAGTGTAAAGGAGAACAAAATAATTGTTATTCTGGATCCAAAGCAAGTCCTTGTAAATCTCCTCTGTGCTCCCTCTATAGCAGCCATATCGTTTCCTGTAGTGAGGTGACCAGAACTGAACACAGTGCTCCCAAGTGGGTTCTAATCAAGGTCTTGTATAGCTGTAACATTACCTCAGGCTCTTGAACTCAGTTCCATGGCTGATAAATGCCAACACACCATATGCTTTCTTATCAACACTGTCAACGTGTGCAGCAGCTTTGAGTGTTCTATCGACACGGACCCCAAGATCTCACTGATCCTCCACATTGCCAAGAGTCTTACCATTAATATTATATTATCTTGAAATTTGACTGGAATGAACCACTTCACGCTTATCAGTATTGAACTCCATCTGCCACTTCTCTGCCCAGTTCTGCATCCTATCGATGTTGCACTGTAACATCTGACAACCCTGCAGATGATCCACAACACTCCCAACTTTTGTGTCATCAGCAAACTTACTAACCCATCCTTCAACTTCCTCATCTGGGTCAGTTGTAAAAATCACAAAGGGAAGGGGTCCCAGAACAGACCCAATGGAACACTATCGGTCATCATCATCCACGCAGAATACGAAATATCTGCAGCCGCCCTTTGCCTTCTGTGGCCATGCCAATTCTGGATCCACAAAGCAAGGTCTCCTTGAATCCCATCCCTCATTATTTTCTGAATGAGCTTTCAATGGGAACCTTTGCTAACCTCTTCCTGAAATCCATATACAGTACTTCCACTGCTCTACTTTCATCAATGTGTTTTGTTACATCCTCAAAGAATTCAGTCAGGTTTTAAGCATGACCTGCCCTCGGCAAAGCCATGCTGACTATCCCTAATCAGACTATGTCTCTCCAAATGCTCATAAACCCTGCCTCTCAGGATCTTCTCTAAATCTTGTCCATCACTGAAGTAAGACTCACTGGTCTATAATTTCTTGAGTTATCTCTACTCCATTTCTCGAACAAGAGAGCAACATTTGCAACCTTCCAATCCTCTGGTACTTCTCCACACCTAATTGATAATGCAAAGATCATCGTCAGGGGATTAGCAATCTCCTCCCTCGATTCCTACATTTGCATGGGGTATATCTCGTTCAGTCCCGGCAACTTATCTAACTTAACACCTCTCAAAAGATCCAGCGCATGCTCTTTCTTAAAGTCTGTACTTTTGTTTCAGTCCACTGTAAGTCATCCCCACAATTGCCAAGGTCCTTTTCACTGGTGAAAACTGAAGCAAAATACTCAGCATCTCAGAACATTTCAATGATCGGCAGGTTGAGAAACATTTGTTGACAAATGTAGCGGTGAAATGCAACCAAGCTAATTTGTCGTTACTGGCGTCTCCCCCCAGGTTTGTTCAACTTACATGACGTGCCCTCAAATCCAATAATGATTGGTACAAATGTCGGTGATAAGTATTCGATCCTTTATTAGCAATCAGTAAACATACAATCTTGAAGCGATGAAACTGATCTGTACCCAAGTTTAAGTTCAGCGTATTTGAGTGGATAATAACAAAATATATGACATCCGTCAGTCCCCAGCTGGGTAGTGTAGTAGGCCCCCGTTAGTCTCGATAGACATGGATTTGCACCTTGGAAAGTTTCCAGGGCGCAAGCCTGGGCAAGGTATTTTTCTTATGGAAGATCGGCAGTCGCCCAAGCTGAAAGTCTCCCCTCTCCACGCCACCAATGTTGTCTGAAGGAAGGGCATTAGGGCTGTGTACTGCATGGAACAAAGCACAAATATATAACTGACTCCCTTTGCGCATACCACACCCTCACTGATGCAACCAGTTACCATAAAAAAACATCATAAATTCACAACGCAGGATGCAATGCTGATAGAGAACAGATACATGGCTCCTACACACAGGCTCAGCTCTGATACAGAGTCTTCCACCTGAAATGTTAACATACTCTCTGTCTTGTTGATTAACTCCAGCATCTTATTTTATTTATGTTAATGACTTTCCCCAACTTGTTGTTTTGGATGTATGGCATGTCGACATTGTGTCATATAACTAACTATCTGATAATAGCCAGGTGATATGCTGAAAGAAATCGTAACTGAGTTTTGGTGCTAATAATGGTCTTAAAGTCCTGCCGGAAAAAAAGCTATACTGGTTCAGGACAAGATGTCACGATGCTATAGGTGATATTGCATTGTTCAGGATGTCGGAGTGTCTCTCTGTAGACTCAAATCCTATATTGCCGTAGGTGTCAATGCCAGGCGATGTTAAACTGAAAGGAGACGGTGAGAATCAGGTCTGACCGAGAAATCTGTATAATCCAGTGACGAGAGGAATAGAAGTCTCATCATCAGCAGAAATGATTCACCCCACACTGCTGTAACACTTGTCCATTACTCACCACAGCGCCACCAGTGGTAGGAGGACCAAAGCCGTGGCCGCTGTCTGCCCAATCTGCCTTGCCATTCCGTAGACGCAACACACCTGGTCCAGGACACAAGATTGGTTCCAAAAAGGGAATTGGCTGCAATACAGAGAGTAGATACCCTGGAAAATCCTGGTCCAGTGTACAATCCATGGAGAGATCGGAAATGGACATTGTGTGACTGTGGGTGGATGGGCACAGGTGGATCAGGCCATGTCAAGGCTTCAGTGGATCGGCCCAAGATGTTTGGAAGTGTTTGCCTCTGTTTAAAAACAAAACAGTATTCTCCTTTAATTAATGTCTGACCCTCCTGTTGTTGTTTTGTTTTGTTACAGAACAGTAAAAACTGATCACACCTGTCCCCAAAATGCATCAAGGTTCGAGCAGTGGAGGAGCTCCAGTGACGTCAACGTCGAGAAAGGACACGGGTATGTTGGCGAATTATTTTAATTTATAAATACTCTGCGGATTCTGCGTCTGGGTTTAATGCAATATAGGCAATTCACAAAGTATTTGTGAAAACTGAGCAGGGAGATGAGAGAGAGAGAGAGAGTTAACATCTCTGGGGAAACACAGTCACACGTGGAAGGAGTACAGTTACCGTCTGCTCCTGCTCCTCTTACAGATTGTGATGCACATTAAAATAGCGAGTCATTCCAGAAGACAAGACATTCTGCAGGTGCTGAAAGTTTCGGGCAACAAAAAGACACACAAAATATTGGCAGAATTCAGCAGGTCAGGCAGCATCCATGGACAGGAATAAACAGTCAACATTTCAGATCAGGACAACAAGGAATACAAAGTATTGTGGAAATATCTGGAATTTCTGTCCCCTCATTTCCAGTCCAATGAAGGGCCTTGGCCTGAAACGTTGATTGTTTATTCTCCTCCATAGATGCTGCCTGACCTGCTGAGTACCTCCAGCATTTTGTGAGAAATCCTAGAGATTTGCTAAGGAAGGGGTTGACCAGGCAGGCAGACAGTAACCGAGAGCAAAGCGGTGGTGATGGGTAGTACCAGGAGAGTGATGCTGATGGGTTACTATATTCTCAGGAATAAGCAGAGTCCTTTCAAAACAGGGAGGTATATTCCTGCGGACATGAAAGAGCAGACTTCAACAGATGGAACTATACCACCTCCTACACCACCGGCGACCCCTACCCTCCGACCCAAACCCATTCTCCCATATATATATTTCGGACCGTGTTTTGTTTTTTAAAATTTTTTATTGAGTTTTCAAATGATTACAGAAAGAAAAAAAAATCTACCCTTCCCCCCTCCCCCCTAACATCCCTATAGAAGAATAGAAAAAGAAAAAGAAGAAAAAAGAAAGAAAGAAAGAAAGAAAGAATGCCTCGATATTGGAAGATCCCCACATGCTCCACGGAGTTCATAATAACTTTAGTATATATATTTATTTATTTCCCCAAATAACCAATTATTTTATCTTCGGAGCACCTATATATTTAATCCTGTCTTTGTAAAAAAGGGTGCCAAATTTTCAAAAATGTTTCATATTTATCTCTTAAATTACAAGTAATTTTTTCAAGTGGAATACAGCTAGAAATTTCATTCTTCCAACGATCTATCTTAAGTATGAATCCGATTTCCAAGTAACTGCAATAGCCTTTTTGGCTACTGCCAGTGCAATTTTTATGAATTCTTTCTGATATTTATTCAATTTGGGTTTTGGTTTTATCCCTTCAATATCGCCAAATAAAAATAATATTGGGTTATGTGGAAGTAGTGTTCCAATAATTTGTTCCAGTAAAACTCTTAAATTTGTCCAAAAAGGTTGAATTTTAGAACAAGACCAAGTAGAATGTAAAAAAGTACCAATTTCTTGGTTACATCGGAAACACTGATCAGCTAAATTTTGGTTTAATTTATTTATTTTTTGTGGTGTAATATATAAGTGATGTAAAAATTATATTGCACTAATCTTAACCAGACATTTATTGTATTTGTCATACTATCAAGACATAGTCTTGACCAATTTGTTTCTTCAATTTTAATATTCAAGTCAATTTCCCATTTTTGTCTTGACATGGATTCCTTGTTTAATTGCCTGTTTTTGAATCAAACTATACATACAAGAAATAATTTTTTTGAGTTCTTCCTTTTTGAATTAAAGTTTCTATTTCATTAGATTTCGGCAATAACATTGTTTGACCCAATTTTTCTCTTAAATAAGCCCTTAATTGGAAGTAACAAAAAAGAGTGTTGTTTGATATTTTATATTTATTCTTTAATTGATCAAATGACATTAATATACCTCCTTCAAAACAATCTCCTATATATCTAATCCCTTTCTGAAACCAATTATATAAAAATTGATTATCCATTATAAAAGGAATGTCAATTTTGAATTAAAGATCTCTTTGCTAATAAAGATTTCTTTATCTCATCATCAACATTTATCTTATTCCAGAAATCAAATGTTTTAATATAGGAGATTCTTTCTTTTCCCGTATCCATTTAGATTCCCATTTATATATAAAATCTTCTGGTGTATCTTCTCCTATTTTATCTAGTTCTATTCTAATCCATGCCGGTCTATCTTTCTCAAAAAAAGATGCAATAAATCTAAGTTGATTTGCTTTATAATAATTCTTAAAATTTGGAAGTTGTAACCCTCCTAGATCAAAGTTCCATGTCAATTTTTTCAACGATATTCTTGACATCTTACCTTTCCAAAGGAACTTCCTCACATATTTATTTAACTCTTGAAAAAACTTCTGGGGCAGTTGTATTGGTAGTGATTGGAATAAGTATTGTAATCTAGGGAATATATTCATTTTTATGGTATTTACTGTACCTACTAATGTTATTGGTAATATCATCCATTTATCAAGATCTTCTTGAATTGTTTTCAATAATGGTAAATAATTTAATTTATACCAATTCTTTATGTCATTATCAACTCTTATACCTAAATATTTTATACCGTTTATCGGCCATCTAAATTGAGTTATTAATCGACATTGACTATAATATCCTTTAGTAAGAGGTAAAATTTCACTTTTATCCCAATTTATTTTGTAGCCTGATATTTTCCCATATTCTTCTAATCTAGAGGATAATTTACGCAACGAGTACAATGGGTTTGTTAAATAAAGCAGAACATCATCAGCAAATAAGTTAATCTTGTATTCCTCCTGGTTAACTCTGAAACCCTTAATATCTGGGTCCATTCTAATTAATTCAGCTAATGGTTCTATCGCCAACACAAAATAAAGCAGGTGATAATGGACAACCTTGCCTAGTTGACCTTGTTAACTGAAATGCTGTTGAAATTTGACCAATTATCACTACTTTAGCTTTGGGATTAGTATTTAAGGTTTTAATCCATTTTATAAAGGATACTCCTAATCTATATTTTTCCAATACCTTAAATAAAAAATCCCATTCCAATCTATCAAATGCTTTTTCTGCATCTAAGACAATTGCCACACTCATTTCCTCCCTCTTTTGTGCTAAATGAATTATGCTAAGTAACTGGGTTACATTATCTGCCGATTGTCTATTTTTGATAAATCCTGTTTGATCCATATGTATTAATTTTGGTATTTAGATAATCTGTTAGATAAGATTTTTGCTATTATTTTATAGTCAGTGTTTAACAAGGAAATAGGCCTATATGATGTTGGCTTTAAAAGATCTCTTATCTTTTTTTGGCAATACTATTAAAATAGCTGTCGAAAATGATTCTGGAAGTTTATGCATTCTTTCCGCTTGATGTATTAACTCCATAAGAGGAGGAATTAATAGATCTTTAAACTTCTTATAAAATTCAGGTGGAAAACCATCTTCTCCAGGGGATTTATTACTTTGAAATGATCCTAGAGCTTCTTCGACTTCTTTTAATGTAAAAGGCACATCTAATACCTTCTGTTCTTCCGAATTCAATTTTGGAAGAGTTATTTGTGATAAAAACCTTTCTATCTTGACATTATCATTTTGTGGTTCTGATTTATACAGTTCAGAATAAAAATTCTTAAAAGTTTCATTAATTTCTAAAGGTTTATAAGTAATTTTATTTACTCTTGTTCGAATTGCATTTATCGTTTTAGAAGTCTGGTCTGTTTTTAACTGCCAAGCAAGAACCTTATGTGATCTTTCACCTAGTTCATAATATATCTGTTTAGTTCTCATAATTGCTTTTTCTGTTCTATATGTCTGAAGTGTATTATATTGTAACTTCTTATTAACAAGTTGTCTTCATTTTTCTTCTGTCAGATATCTTTGAGATTCATTTTCTAATTTTGTAATCTCTTTTTCCAATTGATCTATTTCTATCATATATTCCTTCTTAATTTTAGAAGTATAACTTATTATCTGACCTCTCAAATATGCCTTCATTGCTTCCCACAATATAAATTTATTATCAACTGAATGTGAATTTGTATCTAAAAAAACCTGAATCTGCTTTTTCAAAAAATCACAAAAATCTTGACGTTTTAGTAATATTGAATTAAATCTCCATCTACAAATTGATTCCTCTTTATCTATCATTATCATTGTCATTATCAAAGGAGAATGATCTGACAATATTCTTGCATTATATTCCATATTTTTCACTGTCTTGAATATTCATTGTTAATAGGAAAAATATCTATCCTTGACTAAGTTTTATGTCTATTTGGATAAAATGAATAATCTCTTACTTTTGGGTTAATTCTTCTCCATATATCAATCTTTCATCAATTATAAAGTTAATTTTGCTACTTTTGATTTTGTGACAACCTTTGTTGATCTATCTAAAACTGGATCTAGACAAAAGTTAAAATCTCCACCTATTAATATCTTGTCATGTGCGTTAGCCAAATTCAAAAAGACCTCATATAAATTTTTCATCATTTTCATTTGGTGCATAAATATTCATAAGAGTCCATAGTTCTGAAAAAAGTGACAATGTATAATTACATATCTCCTCGCCGAATCAATTAATACATTTTCTATTTTAATTGGTAAATTTTTATTAACCAAAATTGCAACTCCTCTCGCCTTTGAGTTAAATGAAGCTGCAATAACATTTCCAACCCAATCTCTTTTTAATTTCTGATGTTCTTTCTCTATTAAGTGTGTTTCTTGTAAAAAAAGGTATATCCATTTTCATTTTTTTAATGTGTGTTAAGATTCTTTTTCTTTTCACCGGTCCATTAAGCCCATTAACATTAAAACTTTAAAAATTTAGTAAATTGGTCATTATTTTTAATTGGGTTACTCCAATCTATAATAATACATAATCTTTCAACTTTGTGGTACTTTGGGGAATCTTTTTAAAATTCTCCATGTTGCTATGTGTGTCCCCACCGATCATCCAGGCAAATAAAGAAAGATAGAAGAAAAATAGATTATAAAGAAAAAAACAAAATACCCCCTACTAATGTTGTGGATGAAAAAAACCACAACATTACCCCCCTCTGTTTTACGGGTCATGGCAATCGCCATGACTACACACGTGAATCCCGTAGCAATCGATCCAAAGCTCACCCAGCTCCCCCACGACATAAAAAGTATATATATGTGAAGAAAAATACTACTCGCAATTAATATTTCTCCCCCTGTATCATCCTCAAATGTCCATCAATTCCATTCACTGTCTCTGTCTTCATCTTTAATCCATTACGCTTGGAAATCTCTTGGAAATTATCAGTTTTGCTGGGTTACGCATTATGAATTTATAACCCCTTTCCCATAAAGCTTTTTTCACTGGGTTAAATTCCTTTTTTCTCTTCAAAAGGTTATAATTTATATCAGGATAGAAAAGAACTGCTTTCCCTTCTATCATCAATGTCACTTTACTCTTTCTGGCACATTGGGCAGCCGCCTTCAGGATCTTTTCTTTATCTTGGTATCTTAAGCATTTTATCAAAATTGATCGCGGATTTTGATCAGCTTGATGTCTTGATCTTAAGGCTCTATGAGCCCTTTCAATTTCAATTAGAGTTTCTTCTTCCATTTCCAAGTTCTCAGGGATCCATTCTTGAAAAAAAATTATTGGATCTTCTCCTTCTATATCTTCTTTAAGTCCAACAATCTTAATATTGTTTCGTCTGCTAAAATTTTCTAGCTTATCCACTTTTTCCAACAATTGTTTTCTTTCTAATGTCCAGGCAGAGATATTATCTTCCATTTTATTCATTCTTTCAACCATGTCTTCCGTTGTTGCTTCCAAGTCTATAATTCTCTTTATCATTTTTTCCTGTCTTTTTATCATTTTATCAAACATAATCTCCATATTTATCTTTTTTATTTCTTTTAATGCGTTTAATTTTTCTAATTTACGCATTATTTGCATCAAAGTTTTTTCTATATTTCCACAAAAACTTTTATCTCCATCTTCGTCTGATTTATCCAGAGAATCTGAATCGGCCGCAGATTCACTTGCACTTCCGGTTTCAATCGTAACTGGGATTTGTAGTTTGAGTTGCTCGCGTTTGCGCATGCTCCTTCCTTCACGTTTGCGCAGTTCTTGTTGGTCTTTTTCTTTAGAAATGGTCAATGTTGCCGCAGTTTCCTGTTCTGTATCACCGCAGGTGAAATGTACCTGAGCCCGCGGTTCTCTCGCAGAGGTGGGCCTTGATTCTGTTCCAATTTGCGGTGTCTTCACGGTAATAGTTTTCTTCGTCTTCTGTTTATGAGACACAGTTTGAAACAATCCGGAGTAGTTTATAAGTAACTTTTAGAAAGTATTTACTAACTTTTCTTCACGTAAACATCAATCTACTGATTTTTTACGGGAGCTGGTTTCCCGCGTCTCCATCCTACGTCATCACGTGACGTCCCCCCCCCCCACCCCGCCCGGACTGTGTTTTGTGATCTTTAGGTTCCAGAGAGAAAGTTACTACCCTGTATGGTGTTGAAATGTCTTTAATGCTCCTAATTTTCCTTCACAGGTCCGAGCTCAGTGATCACCGAGCTCCTGGCAAGCTGGGACGATTTCCAGCTGCTGCAGTTGACGGATTTCTACCGGGACAGGCTGGAACAGACCATGGAAAGAGGGGTGCACGGAGTGAGTCTGGCGTTAACGGCCGAGAATCAGTTCAGCGGAGAGGAACATCGGGTGAGTGGGAGAGCGAATGGGTTTGAATTTTCACACATCACAGGACTGATGGGTGTCGGGACTCTCACTCATCGGATAATAGAGCATAACAACAAATCAGAAATAAATATATATAATTCTTAAAGCTGTGAATCTGAAGGAATGATTGAAAGAGTTGTAAATACCCCTGCTGCAGCTCAATGTTCAGAGCGAGGCAACAGTTCTATGATGTTGCAATAAACGAGCTTAAATGGAAATACGGTAGGAATTTTTATTTCGGGAAGAGTGTACAGTGTGACGGCAGGATTCAGTAAGAACCGGGGCATTACGACTGGATGTCACAGGAGCTCGAGTGTGTTCTGTTCTGGGTGGAGATCATTCTGTTACAATCTGTAACTGCAAACAGTGTGGATTGGGGAATACTGCCATGTTGTAATGTGTAATCACTGAATAAACCTCCACTGGAAAAGGCAAAGGAAAGGCATCAGGAGTCAGCCGGTAATCCGCTGTCATGTTGGACACTGGCGGACTGAGGGGATGAATCACATCATCTTTTCTGCAACTTCTCTGAGACTGTTCACTCTGTTATAAAAACCCTCCTGACTTCTTTCTTCATCTGTGATCAATATTTTCTGATTCTGTTTTACACCGTCAAATCCGGTGAGGAATTATTTATGGATTTGGAGCCACGTCAATGAAGCGGTCACAGACCAGCCAGGATCTCATTGACTGGTGGACCAGGTTCACGGTGAATGTCCCTCCGTGTGCTCTGCACTCAGAATGTACAGTCCATGTCCAGACAGGATCAGCACCCGTCCGGGTGACTGCTCAGTGTGATCCCGTTACAGAGCACATCATTTACTTCTCATTCTCTGTGTGAATCTGTCAGTCCCCAATATGTTCACTGTTACTCTTCACAGAAAATCTCTGATCTCGCTGATAAGGGAGAGCGGGCGGACAGTTCTAAACTCCTCCTGAGCCTGGTGATGGAGAAAGGCTCCCGCGCCCGGAGGGTGATGTGGGAAACCTTTGTGAAAATGCGGATTGGTGTCCCAGAGTTGGACAAAATACTGAAAGAAATACAGGAACATGGTGAGATATCAGATATTAATTTACTTTTGGATTCAAATATTACATACTTAAAATTTGAGGAATTGAAACGTGTAAAATTATTTTAAATCTGAACAGGTTGTGTTCCGGTCCATCAACCCTTACCGGAGATTCCCAGGGAGCTGAAAGGTAAATGAAGAAACCGCTGTTTCCATCAATGGTTGATGTTGTGTAGGGACCTATCGTTGCTGAGCCAGGAGGATTTGATCAGGTAAATGTTCCACCGTGTCACAACACACAGTGAGACACATGGAAAAATGTTTGCTGGAGGGAGAGTTTTCACAGGACATTATGAGGAAGCACGCAGAGAGTTGGGGGCGTTGCTGAAAGGGATCACTCCTCTCCGGGTCCTGCAAAGACAGGTCCCCCTACCGGGGTCAGAATGGAGAAGAGGGCAATCTGAGGAGCGAAACTATGGGAAATTTCTCACTCTGAAAAATGAAATAATATCCCTACCACCCAACCCAACACCCTCATCCTGAACCACATTTCTAAACTCCCTCAGATCCTACAGGTTATCATTTTTTAGAATTGGGAATCCATTGAAGTTATCGTCACAGAATAAGCATGACAACATCCATTTAATGAGAAAAGCAGTTAACACCCCAACTAGTCTGTTTAATCCCAGAGCAGCATATGAACCCCACTCGCTCCAACTTTGCAACCCCTTAGTGCCAACTCTGCTGAAATTATCCAGCTCAATTTCCCACTCAGTAATCCTGGAATTCCATCAGGAAACAATGTTAGTGAGGGGGAGATCAGAGACTAAATCCTCAGCTGAAATTCATGTGTGTCTGTGTTGTGTGGACACTGTGGAAGGGTAAGAGATGGGAATTTGGACAGAGAAACCGAGGGTTGTGGGATTGCAGCAAAAAGGTAGAAAGTACTGAAGATATCTATAAATAATATTGCAATTAATTAAATTGTGATCGTCTGGATAAGAAACTCACTACATCCGTAAGCACATTGTGTCTCCGAAAATGCAACTGGTATCTCTTGGGCTCAAGAGATTGTGAGGGTTCATCATCGCGGACTGAGTTGGATCACTCAACTGCACATTTAACAGAGGAGAGGGCGAAGGAAAGACAGACATCGTAAAAATTATTAATCTCACAGTAACCCATGCTTTAACTGATTACTCGAAGCCCTTGAACAGAAATATAAGGCCACAACGTTCATTCAGCCTGTCTCATTTCCAAGAACAAATTCCAAGGACGTTAATTTTCAAATGGTAACAGAGGATGTTTTCAAGCTGTTCACGCCTCTGTCATCTGTTATTGCTTTCACCACTGACAGGGTCCTGACACACTGTGAGATCCCAGACACACCTGGCAGTGTCCTGGCACACAGTGAGACCCTACACAACCCTGACAGTGTTCTGACACGCGGTGAGCCTCCACACATGGCTGACAGGATACTGATACACTGTGAGACACCACACACTCCTGACAGAGTCCTGAAAACTGAGAGACACCACACACACCGGGCAGGGTCCTGACACACTGTGAGATGTCACAGAGACCTGACACTCTGTGAGACCCAACACACCACCGACAGTGTCCTGGCACATGGTGAGACCCCCCACACGCCGGGCAGGGTCCTGAGACACTATGAAACCCCACACACCCCTATCAGTGTCAGGAAACACTGTGGGACCCCTCACACCTCTAACAGGGTCCTGACACAGTGTGAGACACCACCAACCCCTGAAAGTGTCCTGACACACTGTGAGACACCACACACACCTGATATGATTCAGATACACTGTGAGACCACACACGCCCGTAACAAGGTTCTGATACACAGTGAGACCCCAGACACCTCTGACAGTATCCGGACACTGTGAGACCATACACACCCCTGACAGGATCCTGAAACACTGTGAGACCCCACACACGCCTGACAGGGTCCTGACACACTGCGAAACTCCACACATCCCTGACAGGGTCCTGACACACTGTGAGACCCCACACACCCCTGACAGGGTCCTGACACACTGTGAGACCCCACACACCCCTGACAGGGTCCTGACACACTGTGAGGCCCCACACACCCCTGACAGGGTCTTGACACACTGTGAGACTCCACACCCACCCTAACAGTGTTGGGAAACATTGTGAGACCCCACACATGCCTAACATGGTCCAGAAAACTGTGAGACACTACACACCCTTAACAGGGTCCTGACACAATGTGCGACCCCACACCCTTGATAGGATCCAGATACACTGTGAGACACTACACACCAGTGACCAGATGATGAAGGACTGAGAGAACCCACATACCCCTGTTAGGGTACTGACACACTGTGAAACCACACACATCCCTGACAAGGTCCTGACACAGTGTGATACACCACACACCACTGACTCGGTCCTGAAAGACACTGAGACACCACACTCCACTGTTAGGGCACAGACACACTTTGATACCCCACTCAACCCTGACAGGGTCCTGACACACTGTGAGACCCCACACCCACCCTAACAGTGTTGGGAAACATTGTGAGACCCCACACATGCCTAACATGGTCCAGAAAACTGTGAGACACTACACACCCTTAACAGGGTCCTGACACAATGTGCGACCCAACACCCTTGATAGGATCCAGATACACTGTGAGACCCCACACACCCGTAACAGGGTTCTGATATGCAGTGAGACCCCACACTCCTCTGACAGTATCCTGGCACACTGTAAGACACTTTCAGACACCACAAACACCGGGCAGGTTCTTGACACAGTGAGAGACCGCACACACTCCTGCCAGGGTCCTGCCACACGGTGAGAACCCAGACACTAATGACAGGGTCCTGTAACACTGTGAATTCACACACACACCTGGCAGGGTCCTGACACACAGTGAAACCCCACACACCCCTGACAGGGTCCTGACACACTGTGAGATCCCACACACCCCTGACAGGGTACTGACACACTGTGAGGCCCCACACACCCCTGACAGGGTCCTGACACTCTGTGAGACTCCACACACCCCTGACAGGGTCCTGACACACTGTGAGACTCCACACACCACTGACAAGCTCCTGACACACTGTGAGATCCCACACACCCCTGACAGGGTCCTGACACACTGTGAGATCCCACACACCACTGACAGGGTCCTGACACACTGTGAGATCCCACACACCCCTAACAAGGTCCTGACACACTGTGAGACTCCACACCCACCAGACAGGGTCCTGACACACTGTGAGATCCCACACACCCCTAACAGGATCCTGACACACTGTGAGACCCCACACATACCAGACAGGGTCCTGACACACTGTGAGACTGCACACACACCAGACAGGGTCCTGACACACGGTGAGACTCCACACACACCTGACAGGGTACTGACACACTGTGAGACCCCACACACCCCTGTCAGGGTCCTGACACACTGTGAGACCCACACATACCAGACAGGGTCCTGACACACTGTTAGACTCCACACACACCAGACAGGGTCCTGACACACTGTGAGACCCCACACACCCCTGACACGGTCCGGACACACTGTGAGACCCCACACGCCTGACAGGGTCCTGACACACTGTGAGACCCCACACACCCCTGACAGGGTCCTGACACACTGTGAGGCCCCACACACGCCTGACAGGGTCCTGACACACTGAGAGACCCCAAACACCCTTGACAGGGTCCTGACACAGTGTGAGATCCCACACACCCCTGACAGTGTCGGGAAACACTGTGAGATCCCACGCACCCCTAACAGAGTCCTGACACAGTGTGAGATCCCACACACCCCTGACAGGGTCCTGACACAGTGTGAGACCCCACACACGCCTGACAGGGTCCGGACACACTGAGAGACCCCACACAACCCTAACAGGTTCCTGACACAGTATGAGATCCCACACACCCCTTTCACGCTGTGAGAATCCACACATCCCGACAGTATGCTGACACACTGTGAGAGCCAGGCACATTGCAAGACCCCACACACCCATGAAAGGGTTCGAACACATTTTGAGATCCCGCACACCCCAACCAGCCACCCACAGTGCATGTGCTGATCAGCAAATCTGCCTCTGCATTTTGAATCAGTGATGCTAAGAGGGGGAAGTTGTGATTCCCTGACCTGTTCCTTTGGTAGCATTCCCACTACCCTCTTTGCTATGTCTATACACCACATCAACACAGGGGATTAAAAGTTTCTTCCACAGGAATAATGATATCTGTGGCAGTAGTGGGATGTTGTCCAGTACGGGACAGTCGGGCATCAGTAAACTACCAGGGAAATACTCACCTTCACTGCACAATTAATGTGGAAATGTGATCATCTGGTGTTTATCTAGACCAGGCCTCTCTGTCCAGTCAGGGGTCTTTTAATCAAATTTACTTTACTGTACGAACATCCATTGATGAATCCATTAATGCCATGGGTTTGAGATAACTCTCGTGTGCTTAGATACTGAGTTCTGAGTTGAGGCATCTAACAGTTTGTCTGCTGTCTGTTCCCATTGAAGATGTTCAACAGAAACACAAGGAGACTCTGCGGGCACAAACTGAAACACTGAGAGTGAACACGATCCTGATGAGGGAGAAGGTGAAGGTTTTCCAGCTGGTTGATCGATACGCTGAGCTCACGGTCATTTCTACTGTTCGAGATCGAAGACTGGTGGAACATGAGCTGCTGGCAAGAGGCAGAGACAACGATGAGTGGAGACAGAACCATCTCCGCGGAAAGCTGGAAAAAATCCGGACTGATCAGTTGTTCCAGAGCAGCTTTACCCGGAGTAAATCCAAATCTGGGAGTTCGACAGCAATGGCTGGAGAACCGGGGATTGGGAAAACAACAATGGTACAAAAGATTGTTTATGACTGGGCCGCGGGGGAAATATACCAACAGTTCCAGTTTGTATTCAGTTTCAAATTCCGGGATTTAAACTCCATTAACTGTAGAATAAACCTGAAGGAACTGATTCTAGATCAGTATCCTTACTTTGGGAATATCCTGAGAGACGTCTGGAAGAACCCAGAGGGATTGTTGTTTATATTTGATGGTTTGGATGAATTCAATGACAAAATTGTTTTTACTGACAGTCAAAGAGACACAGAACCTCGGTCCACATGCACAGATCCTGATTTCAAGTGCAAGGTGTCTGACATTGTGTACAGTTTAATCCAGCACAAGCTGCTCCCAGGGTGTTCAGTGCTGGTGACCACCCGTCCCATTGCATTACATTTATTGGAAAAGGCTGAGATCAGTGTCTGGGCTGAAATCCTGGGATTCGTTGGTGAGAAAAGGAAGGAATACTTCATCAAACATTTTGATGATCAGACGGTGGCGGCAGCTGTTTTCAAACACGTGAACGAGAACGAGATCCTGTACACCATGAGCTACAACCCCTCCTACTGCTGGATCCTCGCTCTGGCACTGGGCCCCTTCTTCACACAAAGAGTCAAGGACTCACACCGAGTTCCCAAGACCATCACCCAACTGTACTCCTACTATATTTACAACATCCTGAAAAACCACGGCCGTGAGATTGAGAACCCCCGTGATGTGTTACTCAGGGTTGGTCAGATGGCCTTCAGAGGGGTGTCCGAGAAGAAGATTGTGTTTACAGATGGAGATTTAATCAAGTACAATCTGCAGCCTTCCCAGTTCCTGTCCGGGTTCCTGATGGAGCTTTTGGAGAGAGAGGATTCGGCCCGGAGCGTGGTGTACACATTCCCTCACCTCACCATCCAAGAGTTTGTAGCTGCAGTCGCACAATTCTTGATTTCAGATGGCAGAGATATTATGAAACTCCTCACTGAAGCTCACTACACGACAGATGGTCGATTTGAGGTATTTCTCCGTTTTGTTGCTGGTCTCTCCAACCCAATGACAGCTCGGGGCCTGGAGGAGTTTCTGGGTCCATTTCCTCATCAAACAACCTGCCGGGTGATTGACTGGATGATGGAGGAGATTAAACGCCGGAGTGGAAACACGGGGAGTGAAGCTGGTAAAAGGAGCCTCCTGAACACATTGCACTACCTGTTTGAGTCTCAGAATCGTGGACTGGCTCAGGCCGCACTGGGATCTGTGGAAACACTTTCATTCAGTGGAATGACACTGACACCGATTGACTGCGCGGTCCTGTCTCATGTCATCGGACTCTGTGATAGAATAAAACACCTCAACCTGGGGAACTGCCACATTCAGTGCGAAGGAATCCAGCGGCTGGGACCCGGGCTGCACAAGTGCCAGGAGTTGAGGTAACTTGATTTATCTCTCACTCTGAACTGTGAAACTGTTCCATTATGTTGTTTCAATGTAAAGGGATTTGCTTAAAACTGCAGTAATTCAGATTGTGAAGAATGGTGACAAATGACCCAGGGATCCGTCAGTAATTCCCCAAGGATGGGAGGGTTCTGTGGTTCCTTGTGAAGGGATGTTGGAGACTTCATCAGATCAGTGAACATCGGCCATTGGTTTAATGGCAGTAAATCACAGGAATGGCTGTGTTTCTTGCTGTCTGTGACACATCCATTGACAATGTTCCTTCTCACTGTTACTAACACCCAGACCGATACTGACTGCAGCAGGTGGGTCAGAGTTTCCCACGCGCTTCCCGGTGACGGACAAGAGACCGTCAGCAGACTGTCCCAGTGAGAAGGAAAGAAATACCATCGTGAGATTGTCCTCCCTTGCCCTTCCCCGTGTGTGATTATCACCATCAGTCCACCTGTGTGACTGTGCTCACTATCAGATACCCAGACCCCATGGGTGCATCTCCTCTCCCGATTGTGGGTCTCAGTTCAGACACACCCCTCCCTTGCAATCTATTTCTGGATCTTCTTATCCTATTGGATTATCTTTTCCCATCGGTATACTGCTGCGGGACTTCTCATCCTCATTCCTCTTCCTCCTGAGTGTCTTCTAATCCTCATCCCCCTTCCTCCTGCAGATTCTGTCTTCCCATCCCTTTTCCTCAGGTGGGGAATCTTCCACCGTCTCCTATCGACATTTCCATATTCACAACTCTTCCTCACTGTGGGACTTTCTCCCATCCTTCATCTCTGCCCCTCCCGACCCTCTCACGTCAGGAACACTTTTCTAACCATCAGGGAAAGAGACAGAATATGTGCAGATTACAGGGTCACACCAACAAACTAAATTACTGACATTCGGTGAATACGCTGGAGCTGGACAGTGAGGGACATTGACAGTGATGGGAACCTCGATCAGTGATTTACTGAAGGGTTTAATGTTTCCTGAAATATCCGAGTGAGAGAAATTCCCTCAGACCCATGGTTTGAATCACTTTGTTAATCAATCTGTCTGTTTGTGTTTAGACTTGGGGAGAATGAACTGGGAGATTCGGGAGTGAAACTGGTGTCTGTGGCTCTGAGGAATGCGGAGTGTAAAATACAGAAACTTTGGTAAGTACCAGACTGTTGGAGTTTGTGTTTACAATCACTGGGTGTCTGACACTGAACATTAATGTGATCAGTAATTGTGTTACCAATAAACACTGGGGATCTGTACCATCTCCTGTCTCTCTGTGTCCTTCACCCTCACTCTCTCTCATCTCCAGGCTCTGGGATGTCAGTCTCACATATTCTGGCGCCGAGGATCTCGCCTCCGCCCTCAGTACGAACACATCACTGACGGAGCTGGACATGAGTGAGAATGAACTGGGAGATTCAGGAGTGAAACTGGTGTCTGCGGCTCTGAGGAACCTGGAGTGTAAAATACAGACACTGGAGTAAGTACCAGACTGTGGGAGATTGTGTTTACAGTCACTGGGTGTCTGACACTGAACACTAATGTGAACAGCAATTGTATTACTAATAAACACTGGGGATTTGTACCGTCTCCTGTCTCTCTGTGTCCTTCACCAACACTCTCTCTCATCGCCAGGATGATCGATGTCGGTCTCACAGATTCTGGTGCCGAGGATCTCGTCTCCGCTCTCAGTACAAACACATCACTGATGGAGCTGAACCTGAGTAATAATGAACTGGGAGATTCAGGAGTGAAACTGGTGTCTGCGGCTCTGAGGAACCCGGAGTGTAAAATACAGAAACTGGGGTAAGTACCAGACTGTGGGAGATTGTGTTTACAGTCACTGGGTGTCTGACACTGAACATTAATGTGATCAGTAATTGTGTTACTGATAAACACTGGGGATTTGTACCATCTCCTGTTTCTCTGTGTCCTTCACCCTCACTCTCTCTCATCTCCAGGCTGATCGATGTCGGTCTCACAGATTCTGGTGCCGAGGATCTCGCCTCCGCTCTCAGTACGAACCCATTACTGACGGGGCTGGACCTGAGTGAGAATAAACTGGGAGATGCAGGAGTGAAAATTGTGTCTGTGGCTCTGAGGAATCCGGAGTGTAAAATACAGAAACTACGGTAAGTACCAGACTGTGGGAGATTGTGTTTTCAGTCCCTGGGTGTCTGACACTGAACATTAATGTGATCAGTAGAAACAAAGAAAACCTACAGCGCAATACAGGCCCTTCGGCCCACAAAGCTGTGCTGAACATGTCCCAACCTTAAAACTAACTAGGCTTTCCTCAAAGCCTTCTATTTTTCTAAGCTCCATGTAGCCATCCAGGAGTCTCTTAAAGACCCTATCGTACCCGCCTCCACCACCACCACCGGCAGCACATTCCGCACACTCAACAATCTCTACGTAAAAAAACTTACCCCTGACATCTCCTTAAAACTAAGCCTTCTCATGCAAGTCATTTTTGCCCTGGGAAAAAGCCACGGACTACCCACACAATCAATACCTCTCATCATCTTATACACCTCTATCGGGTCACCTCACATCCTCCGTAACTCCAAGGAAAAAACCCGAGTTCTCTCAACCTATTCTCATAAGGCATGCTCCCCAATCCAGGCAACATCCTTGGAAACACAAAGCACACTGCAGATGCTGTGGTCAAATCAACACGTACAAACAAGCTGGATGAACTCAGCAGGTCAGGTAGCATCCGTTGAAAGGAGCAGCTAACTTTTCGGGCCTGTTGATTTATCCTTGAAAATCTTCTCTGCACCATTTCTGTGGTTTTCTTCCTGTAGTGAGGCGACCAGAACTGAGCACAATACTCCAAGTGGGGTCTGACCAGGGTCCTATATAGCTGCAACATTACCTCTCGGCTCTTGAACTCAATCCCACGACTGATGAAGGCCAATGCACCGTATGCCTTCTTAACCACAGAGTCAACCTGCGTAGCAGCTTTGGGTGACCTATGAACTGGGACCCCAGGATCCCTCTGATCCTCTACACTGCCGAGACTTACCATAAATACCATATTCTTCCATCACACTTGACCTGCCAAAATGAAACACCTCACACTTATCTTGGTTGAACTCCATGGGCAACTTCTCAGCCCAGTTTTGCATTTTATCAATGTCCCGTTGTAACTTCTGATAGCTTTCCACATTGTCCATAACACTCCCAACCTTAGTGTCATCAGCAAACTTACTAACCCATCCCTCCACTTCCTCATCCTGGTCATTTATAAAAAACACAAAGAGTAAGGGTCCCAGAACAGATCCCTGAGGCACTCCACTGGTCACCGGCCTCCATGCAGAATATGACCCTACAACCACTCTTTGCCTTCTGTGGGCAAGCCAGTTCTGGATCCACAAAGCAATGTCCCCTTGGATCCGATGCCTCCTTACTTTCTCAATAAGCCTTGCATGGTTTACCTTATCAAATCCTTGCTGAAATCCATATACACTACATCCACTGCTCTACCTTCATCAATGTGCTTAGTCACATCCTCAAAAAAATTCAGTCAGGCTCGTAAGGCACGACCTGCCTTTGACAAAGCCATGCTGACTATTCCTAATCATATTTTGCCTCTCCAGATGTTCATAAATCCTGCCTCTCAGGATCTTCTCCATCAACTTACCAACCACTGAAGTAAGACTCACTAGCCTATAATTTCCTGGGCTATCCCTACTCCTTTTCTTGAATAAGGGAACAACATCCACAAACCTCCAATCCTCCGCATCCTCTCCCGTCCTCATTGATGATGCAAAGATCATTGCCAGAGGCTCAGCAATCTCCTCCCTCGCCTCCCACAGTAGCCTGGGGTACATCCCGCCATGTCCTGGTGACATATCCGACTTGATGCTTTCCAAAAGCTCCAGCACATCCTCTTTCTTAATATCTACATTCTCAAGCTTTTCAGTCTGCTGCAAGTCACCCCTACAATCGCCAAGATCCGTTTCCGTCATGAATACTGAAGCAAATGCTTCTTTAAATACCTTCACTATTTCCTCCGGTTCCATACGCAGTTTCTCATTGTCACACTTGATTGGTCCTATTCTCTCACATCTTATCCTTTTGCTCTTCGCGTACTTGCAGAATGCCTTGGGGTTTTCCTTAATCCTGTCCGCTAAGGCCTTCTCGTGGCCCATTCTAGCTCTCCTAATTTCATTCTTAAGCTTCTTCCTGCTTGCCTTATAATCTTACAGATTCATATCATTACCTAGTTTTTTGAAATTTTCGTAAGCCCTTCTTTTCTCGACTAGATTTACAACAGCCTTTGTGCACCATGTGTCTTGTACACGACCATCCTTTCCATGTCTCATTGGAATGTACCGACTCAGAACCCCACGCAAATATCCCCTGAACATTTTCTACATTTCTTCGGTACATTTCCCTGAGAACATCTGTTTCCAAATTATGCTTGCAAGTTCCAACCTGATAGCCTCATAGTTCCCCTTACTCCAATTAAAGGTTTCCCTATCTTGACTGATCCTATCCCTCTCCAATGCTATGGTAAAAGAGATAGAATTGTGATCACTATCTCCAAAATGCTCTCCCTATGAGAGACCTGACACCTGACCAGGTTCATTTCCCAATACCAGATCAAGTGCAGCCTCTCTTCTTGTAGGCTTATCTACACACTGTGTCAGGAAACCTACCTGAACAGACCTAACAAACTCCACCCCATCTAAACCCCTAACTCTAGGGAGATGTCAATCAATATTTGGGAGATTAAAATCTCACACTTCAACAACCCTGTTATTATTACTCCTTTCCAGAATCTGTCTCCCTATCTACTCCTCGATGCCCCTGTTACTGTTGGGTGGTCTATACAAAACACCCAGTAGAGTTATTGACCCCTTCCTGTTCCTAACTTCCACCCACAGAGACTCCATAGACAACCCCCCCATGACGTCCTCCTTTTCTGCAGCCGTGACACTATCTCTGATCAACAGTGTCACAACCCCACCTCTTTTGCTTCCTTCCCTGTCCGTCCCGAAACATCTAAAACCCGGCACTTGAAGTAACCATTCCTGCCCCTGCACCCTCCAAGTCTCTGTAATGGCCACAACATCATATCTCCAAGTGCTGATCCACGCTCTAAGCTCACCTGCTTTGTTCATAATACTCCTTGCATTAAAATAGACACATCTCAAACCATTGGACCGAGCGCGTCCATTCTATATCACCTGTCTATCCTCCCTTTCGCACTGTCTCCAAATTTTCTCCATTAGTGAGCCAACCTCCCTCTCCTCCAACACATCAGTTCGGTTCCTACCCCCCAGCAATTCTAGTTTAAACTCTTCCCAGTAGCTTTAGCAAACCTCCCTGCCGGGATATTGGTCCCCCTGGTAATCAATTGCAATCCGTCCTATTTGTACAGGTCACACCAGCTCCAAAAGAGGTCCCATTGATCCAGAAATCTGAATCCCTGCCTCCAGCTCCAATCCCTCAGCCACGCATTTATCCTCCACCTCATTCTATTTCCATTCTCACTGCCACATGGCACAGGCAGTAATCCCAAGATTACTACCTTTACGGTCCTGCTTCTCAATTTACTTCCTAACACCCTGTAGTCTGTTTTCAGAAATTCTTCCCTTTTTCTTTACCAATATGTACCACGACCTCTGGCTGTTCTCCCTCCCACTCCAGGATAACTTGGACGCGATCTGAAACATCCCAGACTCTGGCACCTGGGAGGCAAACTACTATTCGCGTTTCTTTCCTGCGTTCACAGAATCACCTATCTGAACCCCTAACTATAGAGTCCCCTATCACTGCTGCCATCCTCTTCCTCCAGGGAGGCCGTCCCCCCCTTCAGCAGTACTCAAACAGGAGCACTTATTGTCAAGGGGGACAGCCACAGGGGTACTCTCTAGTACCTGCTTCATGCCCTTCACTCACCTGACTGTGACCCACTTCATCAGTCTCCCGTGGCCCCGGTGTGACCACCTGCCTGTAACTCCTCTCTATCACCTCCTCGCTCTCCCTGACCAGACGAAGGTCATCGAGCTGCATCTCCAGTTCCCTAACTCGGTCCCTAAGGAGCTGCAGCTCGACACACCGGGTGCAGATGTTGCCGTCCGGGAGGCTGGGAGTCTCCAGGATCTCCCACATCTGACACCGAGCACAGAAAACCAGCCTCACACACATACTCTCTGTCTGTATTGTAAACAGATAACCTACCTCGCCTCGACTCTTTATCGCCGAAGCCCCGTTGAGCCAAAGCCTTCCTACTCTGTCTCCCGCTCCTCTGACGCTCGCTTTGTAAATCTGTCTTCCTTTTAAACTCTTTCTGCTGTTCTCACTGGCTGACTTGCACAGTCGTGCTGAAGAAAAAAATCAGTAATGGTGTAACTGATAAACACTGGGGATTTATACCGTCTCCTGTCTCTCTGTGTCCTTCACCCGCACTCTCTCTCATCTCCAGGCTGACCCATGTCAGTCTCACAGATTCTGGTACCGAAAATCTCGCCTCCGCTCTCAGTGCAAACCCATCACTGACGGAGCTGAACCTGAGTGATAATCACCTGGGCGATTCAGGAGTGAAACTGGTGTCTGCGGCTCTGAGGAACCCGGAGTGTAAAATACAGAAACTGTGGTAAGTACCAGACTGTGGGAGATTGTGTTTACCGTCACTGGGTGTCTGACAGTGAACATTAATGTGATCAGTAATTGTGTTACTGATAAACACTGGGGATTTGTACCATCTCCTGTCTCTCTGTCTCCTTCACCCTCACTCTCACTCATCTCCAGGCTGGACAATGTCGGTCTCACAGATTCTGGTGCCGAGGATCTCGTCTCCGCTCTCAGTACAAACCCATCACTGACGGTGCTGAACCTGGGATACAACTCGCTGACAGACCGATCTGTCCCCGCTATCTGCCGCCTCATACTGACCCTCCCGAGTCTGGAGTGGATCTGGTGAGTGTTTGTGTTAATGTTTAATGTGATAAAATATCAGCAGATCTACGGGTTTTCTGGTGATATTTGTCTGTGAGAGTTGTTAAAACATTAACCCCAGTCCCCTGTTACTGACACTGTTGTGTAATCTGTTTATTTCATCTTTATTCTCCCAACTGTTTCAGCCTGGGGTCGAATCAGTTCAGTGAGATCGGGGGTAAGGAACTGAGATGTCTGCAGGGAGTCAGACCCGGACTGAGAGTGATCTGTGAACATCTGAATGTGTGAACATCCCTGTCCGTGGAATAGTGGATTTTGCCCGATTCTCCACCCTCCCCTTTAACGCCCGCCATTACCTTTAATGGCCGCGCGCCGGATTTAGTTCCCAATGGTTTTAACGGAACCGGCTCCAGTATCGGGCTCGGTGACATCGGAAGCCATTCCGCAGTGACCTATTTCCGCCTGTTGTCCAGCTGCCACCTGTGTGGGTTCGAGACTGCCCCAGGAAATACAAAGACCAGAAGAGCCCGGGGTCCAGGGCTCAGTCTGGGACAGCGGTGTCCCGGGGTGGGATTATCCAAGGTGAGAATCTTTTTGCTCCCTTTGCTGAGGACAGTGCATTCGGCAGTCTGGCCGATATAATGATGTTAAATGGACAAATCCCTCGGCAGTGACCCTGGATCTGCAGCGATCCCGGACACGGCCCTGAATTGTGATTTTATAATCATCGGTTCCCCGATGCAGAGTGACGGTGAGAAACGGGACTGATTATTCAACCGGTCACTCCTTGTCGCCGGTCAGTTAATTGTGTGTGACTGTGAGTGAGTCGGGAGCAGCTTATTTATTCCCGCACGTCAGCAGCTCACACGTTGTTTAATTTACATTTGTCATGATGAAATCAATAAACCGCTGTAACTTCCTGTCCTGGTGCCGGACTCGAGTTTTATTTGAGGTTTCTGCTGCCCCCCGCACCCTGTGCACTGCAACAGTGGGTCGGAGCTCCTCACACTGACACAGTAGCGTCTCAGCTCCAGGCTGAGGGAGGTCGGACTGGCAGAGTCTGGGTGCCCAGGATCTCATCTCCACCCAACCCACATCGTGGCTAACTGCCCCGCATCAGATAAAATCGACTATAATAGAGGTGTGTCCATGAAGTCCCAAGTACAAGTACGGATGGGGGATGAAATACCAGCGTTAAAGGCAGAGTGAAGTCTCTCCACATTGTCCCATCACACACTCCCGTGGTCAGACACGGTGTGAAGCTCCCTCCACACTGTCCCATCACACACTCCCGGGGTCAGACACAGAGTGAATCTCCCTCCACACTGTCCCATCACACAATCCCAGGGTCAGACACAGAGTGAATCTCCCTCCACACTGTCCCATCACACACTCCCGGGGTCAGACACAGAGTGAAGCTCCCTCCACACCGTCCCATCACACACACACCCGGGGTCAGACACAGAGTGAATCTCCCTCCACACTGTCCCATCACACAATCCCAGGGTCAGACACAGAGTGAATCTCCCTCCACGCTGTCCCATCACACACTCCCGGGGTGAGACGAGGAGAAAATCTCCCTCCACACCGTCCCATCACACACTCACAGCGTCAGAGAGTGAATTTGCCTTCCTCTGTGCTGTCCAGTTCGCCCTCTCCTGTTCTGTGGCGTGAGATTTTTTTTAAATCAAGATATACTGTATTCAAAAATAAAATTATTTACAACAAACCATTTGATGACTCTGCCCTTTACAGATGTTTCTATGCATTTCCACACTTTCAGCCACTCATGTGGCACTCTGTTGGTTCATCTTTACACACCATTGTTGAGGGGTGAACTCCCCACCACCCAATCCCACACACTCCTGCTGGAGAAGAACCCTAAACCCTGGTCCTTCCCCACTGGGCCCTTGCGGTGACTGCACCAAGTATCAGCGCGTCCCTCAGCACATACTCCTGCAACCGAGAAGGTGCCAGTCAGCAGCATTCCCCCACGGTCATCTCCGTGTGCTGGAAGACCATCAAGTTTCTGGACCTTCACCGAGTTGATGATCTACCAGCAGCACCGGATGTTGGTCTCCTTGTGCGTCCCCGGGAACAGCCCGTAGATCAGAGAGTCCTCTGTCACGCAGCTGCTGGGGATGAATCTCGACACCGTCCCTTCCACCCTTCTCCACAAACCCTCAGTGTGCAAAGAGGTGGGTCACCGACTCCTCCTCACTGCAGTCCTCCCGTGGGCAGCAGGTTGTGGAGGCGACGTCCCGGGTGTACAGGAGGGATCAGACTGGGAATGCCCCTCTCACGGCCAGCCAGGCGAGGTCTTGCTGCCTGTTGGTGAGGTCTGGCTATGAGACATTTTGCCAAATGAACTGGATGGTCTGCTCAGGGAACCACCCCACTGTGTCCATCATGTCCTTCTCCTGCAGTGCCTGCAGGACATTACGTGCTGACCACTGCCTGATGGCCCTGTGGTCAAAGGCGTTGACCTGGAAAAACTTTTCTACGAAGGACAGACATGGCGGCAACGACCAGCTGACTGGGTGTTGCGCGGGAAAGGGACCAGACCCATCCTTCGTAGCCAGGGGGACAGGTAGAACATCGGCACAATGCGGTACTTGGTGCCCACGTACCTGGGATCCACACACAACCTGATGCATCCACACACGAAACTGGCCATCAGGGTGAGGGCGACATTGGAAACGTTCTTGCCCCCATTGTCCAGGAACTTGTGCATGACTGCCCGTCTGACTCACTCCATCCTCGATCCCCAGACGAATCTGAAGACGGTTCTGGTGATTTCCAAGCTGCAGGAGCGGGGCACTGGCCACACCTGCGCCAAGTGCAGCAGCCCTGAGAGCACCTCACACCTGATGACCAGGTTCTTGCCCGTTATCGAAAGGGAGCGTCCTCAGCACAGTCCCAGTTTCTGTTTCACCTTGGCAGTCCGCTCCTGCCAGTTCTTCCTGCACGCCTCAGCACCTCCGAACCAGATCCCCAGCACCTTCACGTGATCAGACCGGATGGCGAAGCGGACACTGGATCGGTCGGGTCAGTTGCCGAAGAGCATGGATTCGTCCTTCGTGCGGTTGACCTTGGACCCCGACGCCAGCTCAAACTGTTCGCTGATCAGCCTGCGAACTGACCTCGGATCGGAGCAGAAGACGGTGACGTCGTCCATGTGCAGGGAGGTTTTGACTTGTGCCCCTCCGCTGCCTGGCAGCGTCACCCCTCTTATGCCCTCATCCCTCCTGATGGCTTCGGCAAAGCGTTCTATGCAGCACACGACAGGGGAGAGAGGGCAGCCCTGCCTGACTCCAGACCTGATGGGGAAGCTGTCTGTTTCCCACCCGTTGACCTGGACTGCGCTACAGATGTCCGTTTAGAGCAGTTTGATCCAATTCCGGATTCCCGCCCCAAATCCCATTTTGGAGAGTACATCCGCCATGTACGTGTGCGATACCCTGTCGAAGGCTTTCTCCTGGTCCAAGGCGACCAGACAGGCGTCCACCCCCCCCCCCCGTCCTGCACGTAGGCGATGGTGTCCCTCAGCAGCGCGAGGCTGTCTGAGATCTTCCTGCCCGGTACAGCACAGGTTTGGTCCTGGTGGATCACCAGCTCCAGTGCAGACTTGACCATGTTGGCGATAGCCTTGGACAGGATCTTGTAGTCCACATTCAGGAGTGAGATGGGCCTCCAATTCCCAATGTCTTCCCTCTCCCCCTTATGCTTGTAGATGAGGGTGATGATGCCCTTCCTCATGGATTCGGACATGCTGCCTGCCAGGAGCGTAGCGTTGTACACTTCCAGCAGGTCGGGGCCCATCCGGTTCCACAGAGCCGAGTACAACTCGACCGGTAAGCCGTCGCTTCCGGAAGTCTTACCCGACTCAGAGGAATGGACGGAGCCAGACAGCTCGTCCAGGGTCAGTGGCTGCTCCAGACACTCCCGCTTGCCGTCGTCTAAGATCTGCGTGATAGAGGTACTGTCCAGCCTGCCGTCGGCGCTGCCGGATGGTCCAGCCGGGACGTCACCAGCAGCGGTGGGAGCCGGAGCGGAGTGTCCCGGTATTTGACGTCTGCTACCAGACCGTCCCCGACCACACCGACAAACCCCGGGTCCACCAACGCGACCACCTCCGGTAGTTACGGAGGTGTGGCAGTCCGCACTCCTGGAGGAAGGTCACGTCGGCCTTTACCGGTTCTTTATTTCAGAAGCACACTGTCCTTACCTTCGCAGTCCTGAGCCTTCATGCCCACGGCCTTTGTGAAGTCCTTCACCTTCTGTGTGCTCAGGAACTGCAGGTCATCCTCCCCTGGGTGTGGCAGTTCCTGTTCTGTGCCTGGGGACTTGGTGTCTCCCAGGCCTGCTGCCCCTTCAGGCTGCGAGGCTCCATACGTGGCTCCGCTCCCGGGTTCCCGGAGCTGGGGGTCTCTGGTGGTCTCCGCCTCCTGTGCTTGTTCTTCGGGGGTGGCCAGCAGACTTTCCCCACCCTCTCTCTCCTCCTCTCCGTTGGCTTTGCCCGCTGTTTTGTCTTCTGGGGCTGCTGCTGGCCTCCCCCAACTCCTTCCTCGTCTGACGTGGACAGGTTACCGGAGGCTGCGTGGTCCCCTGCCTTTCTCTTCACGAGCTCCTTCCGTTCCGCCCTCTGTCGTTTGGCCGGAGCTTTTTGGGCATTCTTTCGTTTGCCCACAACGCTCCAGCCTTCCTCCCCCTCGGCTCTCCCCTCCTCCATGGACTCCTCCTCCTTTTCCTGTGGAGGGTCACAACCGTACACAAAGGACCTCCGGATGATCGGTAAAGGTAAGAATGATTTTCCGGGCTACTATCTTAAACACCGACTGAGGGACATTTTCTGTGAACTCTGGACCTCATAGTCCGCAATCCTGGGACAGTCCTGCTCGGTTCCCTCTCTCTCAGTCCCACGATCCGTACGCGGGCCCCGGGGAGCTTCCGGCTGATGAGGGAATGGGAACCGATGGATCTCCAGCTATCTAAATGCAAGGATTAGGAACTCGGAGAAAGGGAAAAAAACATCTTTTACATCACCAGTTGAGAAAATCACCTTTGTTCTTTCTCCAATCGTAGACAAGAGAAAATGTGCAGATGCTGGAACTCAGCATTAGTACTCTTTTCCATAGATGCTGCCTGGCCTGCTGAATTCCTCCAGCATTTTGTGTGTGTTGCTTGAGCTACCGCCTCTCGGTCTGCACTTTTCTACCGGTGAGAACATGTTTTGTCCCATTCTCTCTGGGCACATAATGATATCAAACACCTTTGTCCTGGGTAACTAATAGCTTTCACATCACAAATGTGCCAGACTCCAATGAGACAGAAAGACTACTGCCCTTCCGTTTATGTTCAATGGCATTGCCACACTGAGTTCAACACCATCTGTCACTTGGGGGAGGGTTCAGGGGAAATATTTATGTACAATACAGAAACTGGTGTTACAGTATTGTGGCGATTACAGTTGGAAAATTTACAAGTGGGAAGAAGTGGAGTGATATTTGGAAATCTGTCTTTGTAAAGTATCATTTAGCAAGCAAATCACATACGGAGGGTGTGCAAAAGCTCTAGTGAGAAAATCCTTCATAACCTGCAACAGGCTTGCGACATATTTTGTGTGAGAGTGCAGATGAACTCGATCAAATCCAGATGAGATCAAAGCTCTTATCGACAGTGATTTAGATAGATAGATAGATACTTTATTCATCCCCATGGGGAAATTCAACATCTTTTCCAAAGTCCCATACACTTATTGTAGCAAAACTACATACAATACTAGCTAGCTGTTAAAAGAAATACCACCCTATTTAAAATTCAGTGTGCACGTCTTGTTGTCAGTGGGTGAAAATTGCACAGCACAAGGTGTTTTGACACACCTGTCATCGCAAATTAGATGGGACATTGGTGGAAAGGTGGGGAGACCTCCAGTGTACCTGATGCCCTCACATACAAGATATCATCCAGCTGCAGCTTGTAGCCCTGCACTTTAAGGAGCTGGAGCTGGAAATGTATGAATTCTGGATCATCTGGGAGTCAGAGGGGGTGATAGTTATGACATCAAGAGAGGGGAGTTACACCCAAGGTACAGGACACATCAAACTGGGTGAGAGTCAGAAAGGGGAATGAGGTTAAACAACCATCGCAGAATAGCCTTGGGGCCATCTCCTACAACAACAGGTAGACCACTTTATAAACCGTTGGGGGGGGGGGGGGGGTGGATAAATACCATATACATACCATATGTGGATACGGCCACATACCACACAGTCGGTATGTACAGACCACATGAGATCCTCAGTGATGTTTATGTCGAGGAACTTAAAGCTGTTCACTCTCTCAACCCCAGATCCATTGATGCCAATAGGGGTTAGCCCGTCTCCATTCTTTCTGTAATCCACAACCAGTTCCCTTGTTTTTGTGACATTGAGGGAGAGGTTGCTTTCTAGACACCCAGACAGATGCTGTTCAGACCTCAGACAGAGTCAGCAATCAAATGGTTGAGCATGGTGCGATGAATGTGCTGAGCTGTGTATATCACAATGCAAGAAGCATCGTAGGACAGCCCGATGAGCTCAGGACAGGGAATTATGATATTGTAGCCATTATTGGGACTTGGTTGCACCCAACACTCAGAGATTTAGAGGAACAAACTTTGTAGAGATCACAGACTGTGCTAAGAAACAAAGGTTGATATAGTAAGCAATTTTAACTTTTTATATATTGAGTGGAACTCCCATACTGTAAAAGGACTAAATGGGGAAGAGCTTGTCAAATGTGCTCTTAATCTGGATGTAGAATTCCTAACGTAGAAGTGTGCAATAAACTGTTAGGAAATGATCCAGTGTTAGTGACTGAAATTAGTGTATGGGAACACTTTGTATCTAGCGATCGTAATGACATAGGATTCCAAGTAAACATGCAAAAAGAGAGGGCTGGACGATGGGTTGAGATTCTAAATTGGAGAAAGGTCAATTCTGATGGTATCAGAAAGATCTAACAAGTGTGGATTGGGACTGGCTGTTTTTCTAGTAAAGGAGTACTTGTAAGTGGGAGTTCTTCAGAAGTGAGGGTGTAGAGTTTGTATGTGCCTGTCAAAATAAAAGTTGTAAGGTAACTGGTGCGGGGAACCTTGGTTTTCAAGAGATATTGAGACCCCAGATATTTTGTTCCTCTAAATGCCTCAGACTGCTGGGTGCAACCAAGACTCATTAATGAGTACAGTAATTAATGCCACACCCTGAGCTTATCTGACTTTTTGTTTAGTGGTCTTCAGTTGGATTCTAAAAGCTTCCCAATAGTTTTTGCTCTTTTGTTTGCCCTCACTTTGGCTTTTATGTTGGCTTTGGCTTCTCATTTCAGCCATGGTTGTGTCCTCCTGACTTTCCAATGCTTCCATTTAAGCTGTCTAATGCAACTAACTGCACTGGGACCATCGCCGGCATACCCCTACCATCCAGGCTCCCATCCAAACTTCTTTTAAATGGTGAAACCAAACTCATATCCAACACTTTGCTGACATCTCATTCCACACTGTCACGAACATTTCAGTGAAGAGCTTTTCCACATGTTCCCATTAAATTTTCACCTTCCCCGCTTACCCATGACCTCTGGTTGTCATCCCACCCAACCTCAGTGGAAAAAGCTGCTTGCATTTATTTACCCAATCTTCTCCCTCATCATTTTGTATACTTCCAACAAATCCTCAAAGCAATGTGTAATTTCCTTGTTTATGTTTAGAGACTTTTTTAATTTTATAGAATGATGAGGGATGTTGATCGTGTGGATAGCCAAAGGTTTGTTACATTGGTGTTTATAAATCAAAGTTTTGAGTATAAGAGTTGGAATGTAATGGTGAGGTTGTATCAGACATTGGTGAGACTGAATTTGGAGAATTGGGTGCAGTTTTGGTCACCTAATTAAAGGAAGGATATTAATAAGGTTGAAAGAGTGCAGAGACGGTTTACAAGGATGTTGCTGGGACTTGAGAAACTGAGTTACAGAGAATGGTTGAATAGGTTAGGACTTTATTCCCTGGAACGTAGGAGAATGAGGGGTGATTTGATAGAGGTGTATAAGAATATGATGGGTATAAATAGAGTGAATGCAAGCAGGCTTTTTCCACTGAGGCCAGGGGAGAATAAACCCAGAGGTCATGGGTTAAGGGTGAAGGGGTAAAAGTTTAAAGGGAACATTGGGGTGTCTTCTTCACTCAGAGAGTGGTGGAGGTGTGGAATGAGCTGCCAGATGAAGTGGTGAATGTGGGCTCACTTTTGACATTTAAGAAAAACTTGGACAGGTATGTGGATGAGATGGGTTTGGAGGGATATGGCCCAGGTGCAGGTCATTGGGACTAGGCAGAAAAATGGTTCGGCACAACCAAGAAGAGTCAAAAGGCCTGTTTCTGTACTGTAATGCTCTATGTTTCTATGGTTGAAATTTCCCAGGGATGAAATGGCTAACATGAGGGGGCATAGTTTTAAGCTGCTTGGAAATAGATACCGAGGGGATTTTGGGGTACGTTTTCTACACAGGTAGTGGTGGGTGCGTGAAATGCGCTTCCAGACATTTGTGTGAGATTCCCATCTGCATGTTAACAAAGGTTATTTGCGTCAGAGTGTTCAGTTACTGTGGGGCCAGCAGCCCATGCAGCTCAGTGGTAACAGGGAATAATACCAATGGAGAGAGTCAAACTGAGCCAAGTCACAGATTGGAGATGGCAGAAATGTCCCATTCTTATAGAGACAGGAGGAGCATCAGAGAGTTTGATGGTCATTCCAGATACCAGCATTGTGCCCAGTTAGAAGATGATTTCTCTCTCCAACTTGGGATGAACTTCACTGTAACAGTGTGATGTCAGATCACACCTTGACAACTCAAGTGATCTCATCTGAAATGTTGTCCTACACCCATTGATGGATTTTGTAAATCTTTTTTACAGGTTAAAAATGACAAGGAATTTGTCTACGGGAATCTCAAACACAACACGCCAGTTTTGCTGTCTTTGTCCAGATATTTAAGAAGTGCAGCAAGGGATTCACACGATCATCCTTCCTGCTGAGACGGTGGGGAGGGATTCACTCTATCATCTAACTCACTGGCATGCCCGTCATTTTACATGGGAGTTCACCTGCTCAGACAGTGGGAATGGATTCACTCGGTCATTTCAACTGAAGGTACTTCAGCAAGTTCACACTGGGCAGAGGCTGGTCATCTGCTGAATTTGTGGGAAAGGATTCACTCGGTCATCTGACCTAATGGCTCACCAGTGAGTTCACACTGGGGAGAGCCGTTCACCTGCTCAGACTGTGGGAAGGGATTCACTCGGTCATCTGACCTAATGGCTCACCAGCGAATTCACACTGGGGAGAGGCCGTTCATCTGCTCAGACTGTGGGAAGGGATTCATTTCGTCATCTAAGCTGAAGATACATCAGAGAGTTCACACTGGAGAGAGGCCATTCACCTGCTCAGACTGTGGGAAGGGATTCACTCAGTCAACCTACCTACTGGTACACCAGTCAGTTCACACTGGGGAAAGGCCGTTCACCTGCTCAGAGTGTGGGAAAGGATTTACTCAATCATCCACCCTAATGGCTCACCAGCGAGTTCATAGTGGGGAGCGGCTGTTCACCTGCTCGGACTGTGGGAGGGGGTTCACTCGGTCATATAAACTGAAGGTACATCAGCGAGTTCACACTGGAGAGAGGCCATTCACCTGCTCGGACTGTGGGAAGGGATTCACTCAGTCATGTCTACTGAAGTTACATCAGCGAGTTCACGCTGGGGAGCGGCCGTTCACTTGCTCAGACTGTGGGAAGGGATTCACTTGCTCATCTCAACTGAAGGTACATCAGCGAGTTCATACTGGGGAGAGGCCGTTCACCTGCACAGTCTGTGGGAAGGGATTCACTTTGTCACCTCACCTACTGAGACACCAGTTAGTTCATACTGGGGAGTGGCCATTCACTTGCTCAGTCTGTGGAAAGGGATTCACTGAATCATCTTTCCTGCAGAGACACCAGTCAGTTCACACTGGGAAGTGGCGGTTCACCTGCTCAGACTGTGGGAAGGGATTCAATCGGTTATCTCACCTGCTGTCACACCAGTCAGCCCATACAGGGAAAGGGCCGTTCACCTGCTCAGTCTGTGGGAAGGGTTTCATTTCGTCATCTCAACTGAAGATACATCAGCGATTTCACACTGGGGAGAGGCCGTTCTCCTGCACAGACTGTGGGAAGGGATTCACTATGTCATCTCATCTGAAGGTACATCAGAGAGTTCACACTTGGGAGAGGCCATTCACCTGCTCAGACTGTGGGAAGGGATTCACTTCGTCATCCCAACTGAAAGTACATCAGAGAGTTCACACTGGGGAGAGGCCGATTTCATGCTCAGACTTTGGGAAAAATTCTCTCAGCCAAATCCACCAAATGTGTATCACTGTTGACACTGGGGAGATTCCGTTCACCTGCTGTGAATGTGGGAAGCGATTCACTCAGTGAAATATCCTTGCGTAACTCTCACTTCAGCTAGCAGCTTAATATAAGGGGTGATAGACCCCAGCCTGGCTAAACTTAAGAAATCTCGTTTGGATGGATGCTGTGTGATGTGTCCCCTGCTACAAATCAGTACCCTGAAATAACAGTAAACAATATGTGATTAAACAATTGAGCTTTGTAATTCTTACTTTGACCAGAGGGTTAGTAAAGAAAACAAATAAAAAAAAGAAAAAGGGCCCACTCTCTCCATTTGCATTTTCTCATCTCTCCCTGGCAAAAGACCATGAAAATCACTCTTCCAGACTCACAAGAAAGGACATTTCTGTCATTGGACAGCCCCACACTCCAAAACCCTGTTATCTCTAGTCATAGCCTGAACATTGCTGCTACTGAGAAACCATTACCTCAGCTGGGAAACATTACTGAGAGGTTGTTACATCAGCAGTGAAACCTTACAGCATGTAAGACTTGTGACACACTGCCGGTTCACACTGGGGAGAAAGTTTCAATGAGCTGCATGCTGGATATTTGTCCATCACTGTTGCTGAATGCAATTTTGAAAGTGACTGTCGGTGCTGAACTCTGCAATTATTGCTGCTACTCACCACACCCAGTCCTGCACCCTGGTCACTGGGCATGGGAGGATTTTCTTCTGCTGCACATTCACCTTTAATGGGACTGGAGTTTAATATTCTGCATCTGAGACAAATAAATCAGTTCTATTTTAAACTCTGTCTCTGGTACTTACTGAATTTATAACACACCTAGTGTACAGTAGAGTCAACTCAAGCCAGCTGGACCCTGCCAGTGATTCTGTTCCACGACAGTCCTTTTAAATCCTCTCCTGTTGTTCATCTCTTGCTCTCCCTGGGTGGTGAGATCCACCACTGGATCCATCATCCAGTGGTGACGGATTCCAAACAGACACCACTCTGTGGTGAAGAGGTTTCCTTTGAGTTTTCTGCAGAGTGAAGAAGTCGAGGAGATGGAAATCAGAAGTGGGGCGTGGCAATGTCAGAGTAGAAACATTTTGAAGCTGATTGACAGAGAAAATCTTTTGTTTGTCTGACTGATGACACGAACAATACCTGTGGTGAAGTGCTCCACTGGTCGAGGAACATGTGTGTCTTGGGAAATGCTTTATCTATTAAGGGAGTTGTTCCTGCTTGTTTATCTTGTAATATTGTATCCAGATGGTTATTATGGATTGTCCTATCTGAAATAATGTATTGATTAATGTATAATTTTGTCACCATTTCATCTGCTCAGATCATTGGGATGTCTCCCATGGAGGATCATACTCGTTCAACTGATTAATATTTCCTTCCAGAGTGATGATTAATTTTTCTGAATTGGCCTCTCATTTAAGATTTCCGGTCTGTATTTCTTATCACAATTGTATATACATACATGGAGTGCTGAATCCAGTTCATTTTTGATGGAAAGATATATACCTAGAAGTTTTATCTGACTGTTCTGTGATTTTTTTTTTATTTTATGTGTGTTATTTCTCTTCCTCCTTCTGTCCAAGGTAGTGTTAATCTAAGTGGGTTTGAGTGTAAATAGTCTTTTCTAAAGCTTTCTTAAGTTCTTGTTTATCTTTTTAAATTTTACTGATTGAAATGGGACCAAGATATTTTTATTTTAAAAAAAGTTGATGTCAGTATTGATGAAAGTGTTTATTGCCTGTGTTGTATTTGTTAATTATTGAGCTCTATTTGGTAGTTTTTTTTTAAAGCCTTGGACGAAATTTTGTCAAAGGTTTTCCCTATTCCGCACTACTTACTATTTTCTTTGCCTGTTGATATTCCAGATACGTGGGTATCAAGAGTTCTGGTGAAGGGTCTTGGCCCGAAATGTTGATTCCCATCCATAGATGCTGCCTGACATGCTGAGCTCCTTCAGCACTTTGTGTGTAGTTTTCTAGATTTCTAGCATCTGCAGGTCCTCTTGTTTCCCAGATACGTATATGTTTCTTGAGAGAACAAGCTGGTAGTGGGGTTGTGTGGCTCTGTTGGTAAAATATTAAATAAAATCATTAGAAAGAAGTGGCATAGGGTTGGAAGGTGTAAAATCTGTGGGTAGAATTAAGGAACAGCAAATGTAAAAAAGAATCCCTGATGAGAATTGTACAGAGACCCCCAAACAGTAGTAAGTATGTGGTCCTCAAATTACAATGGGAGATAGAAAATGCGTGCCAAGAGGGCAGTGTTACAGTAGTCATGGGGATTGTCATGCAGGTGATTAGGAAAATTAGGATGGTGTTGGTCTCAAGAGGAGGAATTCCTGGAATGCCCACAAGATGCTTTTTTAGAGCAGCTCGTGATTGAGCCCACTTGGGGGTCAGCTATTCTGGATTGGGTGTTGTAATAAACCAGAATTAATTAGGTCACTTAAGCCCAAAGAACCTTTAGGGGTAAGTGATCTTAATGTGATCAAATTCACCCTGACATTAGAGAAGGAGAAGCTAAAGTCAGGTGGAATAAAGAGAATTAGAGAGGCACGAGAGAAAAATTGGTCAAAATTGATCTAAAAAAACATGGGCCGGGACGAAAACAGAGCAGCAATGTCTGGAATTTTTGGAAGGCACAGGAAAGTTTGGGCACCCCTGTTCAAAATTTCTGTTACTGTGAATAGCTAAGCGAGTAAGCGATGACCTGATTACAAAAGGCATAAAGTTAAAGATGACACTTTAAAAAAATATATTTTAAGCAAGATTACATTTTTATTTCCATCTTTTAAAATTTCAAAATAACAAAAAAGGGAAAGGGCCCGAAGCAAAAGTTTGGGTGCCCTGCATGGTCATTACTGAGTAGCACCCCCTTTGGCAAGTATCACAGCTTGTGAACACTATTTGTAGCCAACCAACAGTCTTTCAGTTCTTGTTTGAGTAAATTTCTGGGTTCACTCATAAGTAGCAAAGTACTGACTGTGGAAATTACAAATGAGAATATTATTCGAGTCACAGAGAGCAGCAGTACCGAAACAGGCCCTTCTAATCCACACTGACCTGTTTTTGTTGTTACTGCCTGGTTCCAACTACCTGCAACAGAGCCTCCATACACCTCCCATCCACGTCCTCACCCAAATTCCTCTTTAGTGTCTAAATCAAACCCACATCCTGCACTTCCACTGGCAGCTCATTCCACACTCTCACCAACCTCCGAGTGAAGAATTCCCCTTCAGATTCCCCTAAAATAATTGACTTTCACCCTGAACGTATGTCCAATGTCAGGGTGAGAGGGAGGATGGGGCAGGGAGGGAAGACAGTAAGGGGAGGGGGTGGTCGAGTGCGGAGAGGGAAACAAAGTGAAGAGTTTATACTTAATATCTTTCAGAAAAATGTAATTGAACTTGCTGCAAACCTACTCTCCATATCCTGTACATTCTTAACCAAATTATTGACCCAGATGACAATAATGGTTGACGTCCAAAGTAATTGTTATTATCAGAGTACGTATATGTCACTACATACAACCCTGAGATTGTTTTTCCTACAGGAACACTTAGAAAATCTTTAGAATAATAACAGGATCAATGAAAGATCAAGTGGAGCATAGAATTCAATAAACTGTGCAAATGGAAATATAATTAAATATCAATGAATAATGAGAGCAATGTGGTGTAACCCTGGGGAACCTCACTAGGCCCGGGCCTTGAGTCCATTAAACAGCCTCCCACCATCACTCTCTGCTTCCTACCATCAAGACAACTGTGCATCCAGTGAGCCAGCTCTCCCTGGATCCCGTGTGATCTGACTTTCCACAGCAACTTACCATGTGAACCTTATCAAAGGCCTCACTGATGCCCATATCGGCCCCGATCCTGGGACAGAGGTGTCACCGATCAGACGGCATGGATTTAAACAGAGAATGAAGAGGTTTAGAGGGATCTGAGGAGGAGATTTCTCACTTAGAGGGTAGCTGAAATCTGGAACACACTGCCCGAGGTGGCAGTGGAGGCAGGTCCCTTCACAACATTTACGAAGTGGATGAGCATTGAAACTGCCGAGATACAGTCGGCTGTGAACCAAGTGCTGATAAATGGGACCAGTGTAGACAGTGAGTGGATGGTCAGAACAGGTATGGCCGGCCAAAGGCCTGTTTCCGTGCTGTGTGATCCACCACTCCGGACATGCTAAATTAACGATGGTGGCACTGGAAGGCATTGATTTCAAAACTCCACACCCCTCTCCAACCTGAAATAAACTAGACTGCACCCCTTTGTCACCACTGTGAATATCAGTTTCTCTCAAGGTAACATACAAATTGTTCACTTTTGCTAAACAACTGGCAATTGATGAAGTTCCTGTGTCTTCTTCCATTAATGTTGCTGCCTTACAGCAAAACTAACCCTCTCACTGTGTCAGAATCAGTGATTAAATCAGACCCCAAACACTGTGCTTTCACCCCTGCACGTTATAACTGGAACCATCTCACTGAGGGTCTGATGGAGACATGGGATCACATCTCCCCTGCTTCTGACATTTCAAATACCCTCAGAATGGTTTTCTCATTCAGTCTGAAGGTTATGGTACATTCAGCTCGTCGTCAGACCTGACAAACCATGTCTTCCCACAGCTGGTTCCACCTGTTGGTGTGTCCTCTTTCCTCCACCTCCAGGGAAGCTGCATCTCCACACAAACTCCTCACTTGAGACGACTGTCTGTACCCGTGACACAGGAAATCACATCACTGTCACTCTCCTGATACCGTGTCTGACCTGCTCACCTCCGGGTATCCTCCATCAACAAACCTCTTCCTCAGTCACCACCTGTGAGATTATAAAAACACTATTAAAACGATCTATCAGACAGCTCCTGTACCCCTCCACCTCTGACCATGCTGCGCTGGTTATAACTCTTTCTCCCTTTGCAAACTCCAGATGTCCCACTAGATCCGAACCATCTGTACAAACCCGTGTCCTCCTCTGATGCAAAGGTCACTGACCTCCCCCCCCACCCTTCCCAATCAGCAGTCGCAGCCCATGATGGTGACAGCGGCTCGCAGACTCTACGGCTTTGTAACAAACACAGTGTTAACAGCAAGATTGCACAGTAATTAATATGAACAGAGAATTGCTGTTTCCTGAAAGGACACGCCAACTGGCTCATCCAATTGCTCAGATTCTCCCTAATTAACAACTTATTTTGTCCCGGGCCCTCTCTTCCCCGGGTTACGGAAAGTCCGATCACCACTCTGCTCCCACATCCCTCATCCGACCACTCACCCCACACCTATACATCCACCTATCAGCTCTATCCACACACACAGACAGATCCCCTTCGTTCCAAGCATCCTTCCGGCTCGGGGAACCACAACTTACCGATCCCACAGGGTTCGGGCGCAAAGCTAAAACCGGGGCTGCGGGACCGGAAAGCCCGGAGCTTCCAGCCGTCCGGCAGAGCTCGATCCCAGGCCTTTCCCTCTGCAGTCGGCCCCGATTTACACAACCCCGGGATCAGCCCCTTACTCACCGCTGCCCGAATAGGAAAACGCCGCGCCTGCGTTTAGCAGGAGGTACTCCGAAGCAACACCGGTGGACAGAGGTCTGCACAGCGCCACCAGTGGCCGGAGGCGGAAGGGGCACCGGAGAGGTAAATCACAAATAATACGTACACAACGCTGGAAGAACTCAGCATCCGTGAGAAAAGAGTAGCCAACGTTTCGGGACGAGACCCTTCATCAGGAATGGGGGGGAAGAGAGGGCCGAAGCCCAGTAATAGAGATAGGGGAGGGGGAAGGGCTAGAGACGCCAGGTGGAGAACCAATCAGAGGAAAGATAAAGGGGGGTGGGGATAAGCACCAGTGTAGAGGCGGCCGCATCGGGAGCAGCGGACACAACAGGCGACCCCGGAAGATTCACAGGTGAAGTGTCGCCTCACCTGGAAGGATGTTTGGACAATGGAGAGAGTTCGACCGTCCGGCCCTTTCACTGTGACACCCCGAACTCCACATCAAATCCGTCCAAACAAATCTGGGTGAACTTTAATGACCAATAAATATAATTCCTCTCAGCGATCAGCTGTATGAGTGATTCCCTGACTCTGAGAGGAAGGGGTATCTATGGTCCACACTGTCAGGGTGTTGAGTTTACCAGGAGACAAAGACTGCAGGGACGAGAGGTTTTCTGTTGACTAATACACTGTGTGTGGACCCCGCTGGCAATTCTGGTGTTGTGACCCGAATCGAGACAAACACCACGCTGCCCACTCCACCAACAACACGGCACAGCCGGACACATAACAGCGGACTTTACATCCCACAACACTGGATTCAGTGATGAAACCCGTGATTAATGTTGTTGTCCCACTGAAAAGTCCATTAAGGTGCTTTTAAATGCCAGCGCTCTCCCACAGGTGACGTCACACAGCTCCTCCCCCCACGCGCCTGACGTCACACATGGGCTCCCCACACCGGGATCTGCACTCCCGTGCGCGGTGTCTTACGTCACCCACGCGCTGCTGTGCTCGAGCTTTATCGGTTAAACGGCTGGGCTAATAATCACGTGACCAGCCCCTCCCCCACCGCTGTCAACAGAGGATTCAGGAGCTGCGCTATTCCCATTGGTGCGAAGCGATGTCAATCGCAGGTTACAACCAGTCGCGGAGGCGGACAAGCCGAGTGGGCGTTACCCCGCTGAGTTCGTCTCCCGCTCAAGCGCCGACCGCCTCCTCAGAGCGGAGAAAACCTCAAAGTAAATGTCCGCTTTCTGATTTATTTCCATTTCCCTCCGAGGGAAATTGGGGGCGTTTGTGAAGCGTCTCCTGCGGCCGGAGTCTGATGTATCGCTGAGAGGTAGGACGAGACCGCTCGGCCCGTCGGTTTGATGCCGGTTCCCCGGGGAGGGATTTTATTGAAAGGATGAAGATGGTGAGAGAGGGGGCGGACAGGATGTTTGTCCCGGTGGGGACAGGAGGGGCTCATCTGTGGAAATCCCGACAGAAGACAGGGGGGGGATTTTATTGAAAGGGTGAAGATGGTGTGAGAGGGGGCGGACAGGATGTTCTGGGTAACCACGCCAGAGGAATCATCTTCATACTATCTCGTCCTGTCAACATTCGGTATCTTTCAATGAGATCCCCATACATTCCTCTGAATTCCGGCGAGTACAAGCCCAGACCCGGCAAACGCTCATCTTATGTTAACCCCTTCATTCCCGGAATCATCCTCGTGAAACTCCTCTGGACTCTCTCCAGTGACAACTCATCCTTTCTGCGATATGGAGTCCAAAACTGTAGACAATTCTCCAAATGCAGCCTGACTAGTGTCTTAGAAAGGCTCAGCATTATCTCCTTGCAGTTATATTCGATTCCCCTTGAAATAAACACTAACACTGCACTTGCCTTATTTACCATAGAAACGACCTGTAAATGAACCTTCCGGGTGTCATAAGGGGGGTGCAGGTAGTGGAGCCAAATGCAAGACACAGCCACTGAGGTGCTAGGAACAGGGCTCGGTTTGTCAGGAAAGCAACGGCAGAAACAACGCTGGACATTGACACAGACTAGGATTCAGGGCCGGGGCCAGGAGTCAGACAAGGAAAGCGGGACCAGGATAAGGAACTTCGTACTCGGTACCTGGTCTAGGACTCCGAGCCAGAGACTGGACAGGGCCCGATTGGTACCAACGTCGCCCTGTGACCCACCGTCTCCCGAAGGAGAGAAGCTGCTTTTCACCCTGATGTCCCTCACCAGGTCATCCAGGAAGGATTTCAGCTGCCGTCTGTCATTCCCCGACACAACATTCCCCTTCCCCTTCCCCTTCCGTCTGAGGGTGACACGCAGGGACTTCACCAGCCTCGACATGCTAGGCCAGCGAAGCGAGGCTAGTTTAGGCCGATGCTTTGCACCCACAGAGGAGTGAATAAACTCTCTGATCTCCTCCACAGGTATCAATGGGGATTTCTCAGGAGGGGTGAGTATGTCCATTGTCTCGCTATCAAAAGAGTCTCCCTCCAATCCCTCACTGCAGACAGATTCCCCATCTTCCTCCTCATGTGGTGTATAAGGTGGCTGCCCCTGTAACCCACACTGCACAGCGGGTACCTCCCTCATACCTTCCAGCTCCACCGTCGCATCAGTCTTATCCACAGTTGCGACGATGGAGGGAAAATCCCCAGTGACTCCCTGCAGGCCATTAGTTGTTGGGGGTCGGCATGCAGGTTATATCACCCTCCCCAGGAGACAAGTATGAAGGGGACCCCAGCAGCTCTGGTCCAAGGAATTCACCGGCAGCCTGATGCTGACAGTGAGAGAGCTTGGTCTCCTCTCCGCTCATAATGTTTAATACACTTGCCTCCAGGGAGGCGCTTACTGCTAAGTCCTGGGTGGAGGACTCCAGGTCTGTTTTAGTTGTGCCAACAGGCCTAGCACTAGCTTCCTGCACAACCACACCACCTACCACAGGACTGGTGGCTACATCTGGGGGTTCAGGGTTAGAAGCACCTTCCACCCGGATTCCCACCCCTTTCTGGGACTCCTCCGCATCTACATTCCCTGCCCTCTTGGGGTAACATTCCCTTCAAGCGGGAGGAGCACACAGGTACGGGATTCACCGATGGATCGTTACTCCCAGGTTCCATGGGTATAAAACACAATGGCATACACAGCACACAGACACTTATGAAAGCAATGACAATATCCACAGATGGACTGGGCACAAATAAGCACAATTAAGTTTTTTCCTACTTGGTCCCTCTCTCTACCTCATCGAAGTGTCCCGTGTCCTTCTCTCCACTCTTTCCATTCCTTTCTCTTCCGTCACTGAACGCGTTAAACAATATGTTTTACGGTTGAGTCTACATATTGATTAAGCGATGAAAAAACAGAAGTGCAAACCTTGTTGCGAAATCAAACGATATTCATAGCGGAATGAGAGAAAATAAAAAAGTGAGTTGGGAGAACAGAGAGTGATAGCCCACTCTGTTGGAGAGAAAATGATTCAGAATGCAATACGTTTCAAACAGAAAATGAAGAGACGATTGATATGGAATTCACATGAATTACGGATAGGTGATAGAGAACGACAGCAGAGCAGAGAAAATCAACAAACGGGAGACATTCAGTGCAATATCATAAGAACATCAGACAAAGGAGCAGAAGTCGTCCATTCGGCCCATCAAGTCTTTTCCACCATTTCATCATGAGCTGATCCAATCTCCCCTTTAGTCCCATTCCCCCGCCTTCTCACCATAATTTTTGATGCCCTGACTACTCAGATACTCAGCACTACCGGCCCATCCACCTATCTTTGTATCATGGGCAAACTTAGCCACAATGCCATCTATTCCATAATCCAAATCGTTGATACACAACGTAGAAAGAAGCGGCCTCAACATGGACCCCTGTGGAACACCACAGGTAACCGGCACCCAACCAGAATGGGATCCTTTTATTCCCACTCTCTGTTTCCTGCCAATCAGCCAACGCTCTATCCACGTATGTAACTTCCCCGCAATTCCATGAGCGGGGAAATCTTGTTTAGCAGCCTCATGTGCGGCACCTTGTCAAAGGCCTTTTGAAAATCCAAATACACAACATCCACTGCATCTCCCTTATCTCGCCTATTTTTAATTTCCTCAAAAAAAAATGCACTAGGTTTGTCAGGCAGGAATTTCCTTTAAGGAAACCATGCTGAGTTCTGCCTATCTTGTCATATGCCTCCAGGTACTCCGGAACCTCATCCTCGACAACCGATTCCGACAACTTCCCAACCACTGATGTCAAGCTAACAGGTCTATAATTTCCTTTTTGCTTTTTTGCCCCCTTCTTAAATAGCGGACTGTCATTTCCAATCTTCCAGTCCTCCGGAACCAGGCCAGAATCTATCGACTTTTGAAAGATTCAATACACTTGACAATGAAAATTATTTTACAGATGCACAAAATTGATAGCTTTGTTGACAGTGAGGTAGAAATTCGTACTTACTTGTTTGGACAATGTGAACTGCACTTTCATGGCAACCATTGTCTATTCCGTGTTTTTCCCCGACGTGCTGCCTTGATGCGCACATGCATTAAACTGTCTGAAATGAATGACACACATGAACAGTCTTTCACATGTCCAGCTACTCTGTGCGGTAATAAGCCAATGGGCCGTCGGTTATGGTATGGAATTGATCAGCTTCTCAGATAGTCCTCGACGGGCACACAGGGGTCAATATTGAGGTACCCACTGAGTCAGTTCCACGGATGAGTAGGGCTGGAATATTCACAAAGAGTGAGAGGATCTGGAGAGTGCTGATGCAGGGACGGACAAGGAAATGGACGGCCAGAATTCACTGAAGGCAGGGATGCGGGTTGATATTAGCGACATACAAATGTTCAGTAGTGGATAATACAATGGACGCAGTAGGAGTGGAAGTGGAAGCTTTAGCGTAAGTTCGCGTGAGGTGTTGGCTTTCTTTGTTCATTTTCATGTAATTAATTGACGCAGAGATTTAGGTGCAGACCTGCCTAGTTGCATACCGAGGCTACAGCAATTTCAGTGTCCACAATGATGTCTCCATCACACCAGAGAGAGAAAAAAATACAACAACAAGCGAGTTTGGGTGCTCGGAGTGCCGAATATTTGCTTACGGTCCACGTGTTTAATCCTGAGCTTCTTGCTTCACCTCAGTTTAATTCTTATTCCACTGACATTCGGACTATTTCTCCGCCTGCGGCCTTCTCCGCTGACATCGTGAGGCCAAAAACTAGACTGAACTACGTAAAAAAAGAACCAACTACAACAATATGGTGAAAGCTATACTGGACTACAGACCTACACAGGACTGCGTAAAGTGCACAAAAACTTCAGGCATTACAATAAATAATAAACAGGACAATAGTGCAAGGTGTCAGTCCAGGCTTCGGGTATTGAGGAGTCTGATAGCTTGGGGGAAGAAACTGTTACATAGTCTGGCCGTGAAAGCCCGAATGCTTCAGAGCCTTTTCCCAGACGGCAGGAGGGAGAAGAGATTGTATGAAGGGGTGCGTGGAGTCCTTCATAATGCTGTTTCCTTTGCGGATGCAGCGTGTAGTGTAAATGTCCGTGATGGCGGGAAGAGAGACCCCGATGATCTTCTCAGCTAACCTCACTATCCGCTGGAGGGTCTTGCGATCCGAGATGGTGCAATTTCTGAACCAGTCAGTGATGCGGCTGCTCAGGATGCTCTCAATACAACCCCTGTAGAATCTGATGAGGATGTGGGATGGGAGATGGACTTTCCTCAGCTTCGCAGAAAGTAGAGACGCTGCTGGGCTTTCTTTGCTATGAAGCTGGTGTTGAGGGACCAGGTGAGATTCTCCGCCAGGTGAACATCAACAAATTTGGTGCTCTTAACGATCTTTACGGAGGAGCCGTCGAGGAGTGGTCGCTCCGTGCCCTCCTGAAGTCAACAACCATCTCTTTTGTTTTGTTCACATTCAGAGACAGGTTGTTGGCTCTGCACCAGTCCGTTAGCTGCTGCACTTCCTCTCTGTAAGCTGACTCGTCGTTCTTGCTGATGAGACCCACCACGGTCGTGTCATCGGCGAACTTGATGATATGATTCGAGCTGTGTGTTGCAGCACAGTCGTGGGTCAGCAGAGTGAACAGCAGTGGACTGAGCACGCAACCCTGGGGGGCCTCTGTGCTCAGTGTGATGGTGTTGGAGATGCTGCTTCCGATCTGGACTGATTGAGGTCTCCCAGTCAGGAAGTCTAGGATCCAGTTGCAGAGGGAGGTGTTCAGACCCAGTAGGCTCAGCTTTCCAATCAGTTTCTGAGGGATCATTGTGTTGAATGCTGAACTGAAGTCTATGAACAGCATCCGAACGTATATCTTTTTTGTCCAGGTGGGTTAGGGCCAGGTGGAGGGTGGTGGCAATGGCGTCGTCTGTTAAGCAGTTGAGACGGCACGCAAACTGCAGGGGGTTCAGTGTGGGGGGCAGCAGGGTCTTGGTATGCCTCATGACGAGACTCTTGAAACACTCCATGATTTTGGATGTAAGTGCAGGACACTGAAGACTTCTTCGGCACGGGGACGATGGTGGCGGCCTTGAAGCAAGTTGGAACGCTGGCGCTGCTCAGGGAGATGTTGAAGATGTCAGTGAGAACATCTGCTAGCTGGTCTGCACATCCTCTGAGCACTCTACCGGGAATGTAATCTGGTCCAGCAGCCTTCCGTGGGTTGACTCTCCACAGGGTTCTTCTCACATCGGCCACGGTGAGACACAGAACCTGGTCATTCGTAGGAGGGGTGGACTTCCTCACCACCACGTCATTTTCCGCCTCAAAACGAGCGTAGAGGTTATTCAGCGCATCAGGGAAGGAGGCATCACCCGCAGAGTCAGGTGATGTTCTGTAATTGGTCATCTCCTGGATGCCCTTCCACATACGCCGCGTGTCGTCACTGTCCTGAAAATGGCTGTGGATTAGGTGGGCGTGTGCACGCTTTGCCCCTCTGATGACCCGGGACAGTTTGGCCCTCGCTGTTGTTCGGGCTGCCTTGTCGCCTGCTCTGAAGGCGGAGAGCTGCGCACGCACTTCTGCGGTCATCCATTGCTTCGGGTTAGCGCGCATAGCGATTTTCTTGGACAGGGTAACGTCATCAATGCACTTGCTGATGTAGCTGGTCACTGATGCTGTGGACTCATCTAAGTTGATAGAGTCGCCATCGGTTGCAGCCTCCCTGAACATGTGCCAGTTAGTGTGCTCAAAGCAGTCTTGAAGAGCGGAGATGGCTCCTGCTGTCCAGGTTTTCACCTACTTCTCAACAGATTTGGAGCCTCTGACGAGCGGTCTGTATGCTAGGATTAGCATAACAGAGATGTGGTTGAGTAACTGAGTTGGGGGCGGGGCTCCGCCCGGTACGCGTCGGGGATGTTTGTGTAAACCTGGTCCAACACGTTCTCCCCTCTCGTTGCAAAGTACACATACTGATGGAATTTGGGAATCACCAGCGACAATAAACTGTCCATCAGGGTATTAGCAGTTCTGCAATAGCCCCGTACAGTTCACAAAGCGTCGCCTGAGCATTAGCGCTGGGGAGAATGCAGACACTGACTATGAGGGCAGTGGTGAATTCCCGTGGTAAGTAAAGTTGTTAAACCGTACACTGCTGATGCTTCTGTATAACGTCATTCCGCTCATTTCGCTCAGGCTGGTTTTATAAGATTTCCTTCTTCCGCGTTTAAACAAATTTTGACCTGTTTGCTCCCCCTGCCTTGGCTGACCATATCGTGCACTTGCTGCTTTCGAAGATACCTCCCTCCCTGTGGGCGATACACAAAAAAAATCATGTGGAACTTGTACATTCCGCCACACCACACATAGACCAATGCTATTCTACCCTCCATACGGCAATATAACTTGTCACCGGAGGCAGTGGAAGGTATCAAGTCTGTCATAAAATCACTTTCTGTTCAGGAAGTCCTGGTACCAACCTGCAGTCCCTGTAAATCTCCTATTCTACCAATTCCGACACCATGTCGCGATAATGAGTGACAATTTGTACAAGGGCTAAGGGCTATTAACAAAATAGTTGTACCTCTTCCTTCCGTCCTAGCCAATACTGTACTGTCGTCATCCTCTCCATATTACTGCCGCATGTGAATGTTATTCTATTATATACTCTGTTCTGCCTTTTTTCTCCATCTCATTACATAAGGACAGTCAGTAATTGTTTGCTTTCTCATACAGTGGTGGACAGAGAACTCGGACCAGGTTGCATCATGGGTAAACTGAGAGCCCCTCGGTTTATGCCGCGGCCGTCACACAAGATTTAAAGAGCGCTACGGTTGCCAGGGAAAAGTGGAATTTTACAAAGTGCCGATTATCTGTTTATTAGCTCTCCCGCCCGGGTTAATTGTGAAAAAGATATTGTGAAAAAGATATAGGCCCGGAACATCGACTGTTTGCTCTTTTACATAGATTCCGTCTGGACCGCTGAGTTCCATATAACCATATAATAAATACAGCACGGAAACAGGATATCTCGGCCCTTCTTGTCCGTGCCGACGCTTACACTCACCTAGTCCCAGTGGCCTGCACTCAGCCCATAACCCTCCATTCCTTTCCTGTCCATATACCTATCCAATTTGACTTTAAATGACAATACCAAACCTGTCTCTACCACTTCTACTGGAAGCTCGATCCACACACCTACCACTCTCTGAGTAAAGAAGTTCCCCCTCGTGTTACCCTTAAACTTTTGCCCCCTAACTGTCAAATCATGTCCTCTTGTTTGAATCTCCCTTACTCTCAATGGAAAAAGCCTATACATGTCAACTCGATCTATCCTCCTCATTATTTAAATAACTTTATCAAGTCCCCCTTCAACCTTCTACGCTCCAATGCATAAAGACCTAGCTTGTTCAGACTTTCCCTGTAACCTAGGTGCTGAAACCCAGGTAACATATCTAGTAAATCTTCTCTGTACTCTCTCTATTTTGTTGATATCTTTCCTATAATTCGGTGACCAGAACTGTACACAATACTCCAAATTCGGCCTTACCAATGCCTTGTACAATTTTAACATTACATCCTAACTCCTTTACTCAATGTTCTGATTTATAAAGGCCAGCATACCAAAAGCTTTCTTCACATCCCTATCCACATTAGATTCCACCTTCAGGGAAAAAATGCACCATTATTCCTAGATCACTCTGTTTTTCTGCATTCTTCAATGCCCTACCATTTATCATGTATGTCCTATTTGGATTATTCCTACCAAAAAGTAACACCTCACATTTGAACTCCATCTGCCATTGTTCAGACCGCTCTTCTAACTGGCCTAAATCTTTCTGCAAGCTTGGAAAACCTACTTCATTATCCACAACGCCACCTACCTTAGTATCATCTGCATACTTACTAATCCAATTTACCACCCATCATCCGGATTATTAATGTATATGAGAAACAACATTGGACCCAGTAGAGATCCCTGAGGCACACCACTAGTCACCGGCCTCCAACCTGACAAACAGTTATCCACCACTACTCACTGGCATCTCCCATCTAGCCACTGTTGAATCCATTTTACGACTTCAATATTAATACCTAACGATTGAACCTTCCTAACTAACCTTCCGTGCGGAACCTTTGGACTGAAGTCCATATAGACAACATCCACTGCTTTACCCTCGTCAAATTTCCACGTAACCACTTCATAAAATTCAATAAGATTTGTTAAACATGACCTTCCACGCACAAATCCATGCTGACTATTCCTAATCAGACCCTGTCTATCCAGATAATTATATATACCATCTCTAAGAATACTTTCCATTAATTTACCCACCAGTGACGTCAAACGGACAGGCCTATAATTGCTAGGTTTACTCTTAGAACCCTTTTTAAACAATGGAACCACGTAAGCAATACGCCAATCCTCCGGCACCATCCCCGTATCTAAAGACATTTGAAATATTTCTGTCAGAGCCCCTGCTATTTCTACACCAACTTCCCTCAAGGTCCCAGGAATATCCTTTCAGGACCGGGAGATTTATCCACTTTTATATTCCTTAAAAGTGCCAGTACTTCCTCCACTTTAATCGTCATAATTTCCATAACTTCCCTACTTGTTTCCCTTACCTTACACAATTCAATATCCTTCTCTTTAGTGAATACCAAAGAAAAGAAATTGTTCAAAATCTCCCTCATTTCCTTCGGCTACACACATAGCTGTCCACTCTGATTCTACAACGGACCACTTTTATCCCTCACTATCCTTTTGCTATTAATATAACTGTAGAAACCCTTCGGATTTATTTTCACCTTACTTGCCAAAGCAACCTCGTATCTTCTTTTAGCTTTCCTAATTTCTTACTTAAGATTCTTTTTACATTCTTTATATTCCTCGAGCACATCATTTACTCCATGCTGCTTATATTTACTATATATCTCCCTCTTTTTGCGAACCAAGTTTCCAATATCCCTTGAAAACCATGGCGCTCTCAAACTTTTAACCTTTCCTTTCAACCTAACAGGAACATAAAGATTTTGTACCCTCAAAATTACACCTTTAAATTACCTCCATTTTTCCATTACATCCTTCCCATAAAACAAATTGTCCCAATCCACTCCTTTTAAGTCCTTTCGCATCTCCTCAAAGTTAGCCTCTCTCCAGTCAAAAATCTCAACCCTGGGTCCAGCCCTATCCTTCTTCATAATTATATTAGAACTAATGGTATTGTGATCACTGGACCTGAAGTGCTCCCCAACACTTACGTCCGTCACCTGACCTATCTCATTCCCGAACAGGAGATCCAACACTGCCCCTTCTCTAGTCGGTACCTCTATGTATTGCTACAAAAAACTATCCTGCACACATTTTACAAGCTCCAAACCATCCAGCCCTTGTACAGAATGGGCTTCCCTGTCTATGTATGGAAAATTAAAATCTCCCACAACCACAACCTTGTGCTTGCTACAAATATCTACTGTCTCCTTACAAATTTGCTCCTCCAATTCTCGCTCCCCATTAGGTGGTCTATAATACACCTCTATAAGTGTTACTACACCTTTCCGATTTCTCAATTCCATCCAAATAGTCTCCCTAGATGAGCCCTCTAATCTATCCTGCCAAAGCACCGCTGTAATATTTTCTCGGACAAGCAATGCAACACCTCCTCCTCTTGCCCTTCTGATTCTATCACACTAGAAGCAACGAAATCCAGGAATAGTTACCAACCTCACCGCTCCTACAACCATGTTTTACTAATAGCTACAACATCATCGTTGCAGGTATCATTCCATGCTCTTTCATCCACCTTTCTTACAATGCTCCTAGCATTAAAATAGATGCATTTAAGAAACTCTCCTCCTTTTCCTCTCTGTTTCTCCCTAACAATGCGATCAACTTTATTATCTTTTTCTTCCTTCTCCCCTTCATCTTCGGTCTGAGCGCTCCCCTTTTCTATCACCTGCCTATCCTATCCTCTATTTGTGAACTAACCTCCTCTCCCCTAGTCTCTTCAAATTCATTCCCACCCCCCAACCATTATAGTTTAAAGTCTTCCCAGTAACCTTAGCAAATCTCTCCCGCAGGATATTGGTCCCCCTAGGATTCAATTGTAACTCGTCCTTTTTGTACAGGTCACACCTGCCCCAAAAGATGTCCCAAACATCCAGAAACTTGAATCCCTGCCCCCTGCCCCAATCCCTCAACCACACATTTATCCTCCACCTCATTCCATTCCTACTCTCACTGACGCGTGGCACAGGCAGTAATCCCGAGATTACCACCATTGTGGTCCTTCTCAACTGGCTACCTAACTCCCTTTCAGGACCTCTTCCCTTTTCCTACCTATGTCATTGGTACCTGTATGTACCACGACCTCTGGCTCCTCACCCTCCCACTTCAGGATATCTTGGACGTGATCAGAAACATCCCGGACCCTGGCACCAGGGAGGCAGACTACCATCCGTTTCTCCTGACTGTGTACACAGTATCACCTATCTGACTCCCTAACTATTGAGTCCCCTATTGCTACTGCCTTCCTCTTCCTTTCCCTACACTTCTGAGCCACAGGGCCGGACTCTGTGCTGGAGGCACGGCCGCTGTTGCTTCCCCCAGGTAGGCTGTCCCCCCCCCCCCAACAGTACTCAAACAGGAGTACTTATTATTAAGTGGTACAGCCACTGGGGTACTCTTTCGTACCTGACTCTTCCCCTTCCCCTTCCTAACCGTGACCCACCTGTCTGCCTCCCATGGCCCCGGTGTGACCACCTGCCTGTAACTCCTCTCTATCACCTCCTCGCTCTCCCTGACCAGACGAAGGTCATCGAGCTGCAGCTCCAGTTCCCTAACTCGGTCCCTAAGGATCTGCAGCTCTGCGCACCTGGCACAGATGTGGACGTCCGGGAGGCTGGGAGACTCCGGCACCTCCCACATCCGACACCGAGAACAGCAAGCTGCTCTCACACTCATACTTCCCTTTTCCTCAAATAACAGGAAAAACTGAAACCTAAACCTACCTTCCCTCGCCCGTTTCCACCTACGCCCGTTGAGCCCAAGCCCGTAAGCTTTCACTCTGCTCCCGGCTCACTTCGCTGCCCGCAAAACAACGCTGCCCGCTGTACAAGGCTGCAGCCTTTTTAAATCTTCCCCGCTTCACTGCCCGCCTTCACCCGCCTACGCAGTCCCGCCTCTCAACTCCGATGAGAATAAGAAAAATTCAAGATGGCTCCCGCCGCACTCCCATTCTGATCTTCCGACTTCATTCTCCAAATTAAAAAAAACGGATTTTGAAGGATTTTGTGTGTATTACTTTGATTTCCAGCATCCGCAGATTTTCTCTTGTTTGTGATTGGACTTAGACAGCAGTCAACAACAGAAGGACATGCGCTACATACAGACAATAAGATAACCCCAGGCCGTTACCATCTCCGGAATGCGATGGTCTTGTCATTTAATATTGCCAGGCAGTTAAGTTGCAGTTGATAAACCAATTAACCTGATTGGGTGTTAAATTGGCCAAGACTGGAGTTAACTCTTGCCACTGTGGAAGATTAGAGGGATCTTGGGGTCCGAGTCCATAGGGCACTTAAAGCTGCTACGCAAGTTGACTCTGTGGTTAAGAAGACATACGTGCATTGGCCTTCATCAATTGTGGGATTAAGTTTAATAGCCGAAAGGTAATGTTACAGCTATACAGGACTTTGGTCAGACCCCACCTGGAGTACTGTGTTCAGCTCTGGTCATCTCACGACAGGAAGGATGTGAAAACTATTTAAAAAGTGCAAAGGAGATTTACGACGATGTTGCCGCGGTTTGGGAGCATGCCCTATGAGAATCGGTTGAGTAAATTTGGCCTTTTCTCCTTGAGCGACTTAAGTTGACTGTAGACCAAATAGAGGGGTATAAGATGATGAGAGGCATTGATCGTGTAGATAGTCAGAGGATCTTTCCCAGCGCTGAAATGGCTAACACGAGAGGAAACAATTTTAAGGAGCTTGGACGTAGGTACAGATGAGATATCAAGGGGTAAGTTTTAAATGCAGAGAGTGGTGAGGTCGTGGCATGGGCTGCCGGCGTCTTTGGTGGAGGCGGACACGATAGAGTCTTTTAAGAGACTACTGGATAGGTCAACACGTACAACAAGCTGGATGAACTCAGCAGGTCGGGCAGCATCCATTGAAATGAGCAGTCAACGTTTCGGGCTGAGACCCTTCGTCAGGACCGATGCGTTGACTGCTCATTTCAACGGATGCTGCCCGACCTGCTGAGTTCATCCAGCTTGTTTGTACGTGTGGATTTGATCACAGCATCTGCAGTGTACTTCGTGTTTACTAGATAGGTACGTGGAGCTTAGAAAAATGGAGGGCTGTGGGTACCACGAAGTAATTTCAAAATTAAGTACATGTTCGGCACAGCATCTTGGGCCGAAAGACCTCTAGTGTGCTGTAGGTTTTCTATGTTTCTATGTTTCGTAGTCCTTTGGGATTCAGACTGTTATTGTGTTCACGTGGTGGCCGGAGATGGGACATAATCCTTTCGTATCATTGGAAATAATATTCATGAGAAATTGCTGAGTTACTAATAACTGGCACAAGGTGCGTGAATCTGTTCTACACTCGATAAATCTGTCGTGTCAACTCTTACTTCCGACAAAGCCCGGGCGAGGAGAATCACCGATGTTGTATAACGGTGATCGTTTGCAGGACAGCTATAAGCGAGGCGGAACTGGAAATGCAACACAAGGAGTAATGTGCCGTCGGAAAGCGGTACAAAATAATTTAAAGTAATTCTGCGATATTTCCATGTATGGCTTGCCGCATCAGATAAAAGATAGTGTCCGAATCCTCAGATACGAGGAGTTTGACTTTTTTATTTACCTTTGAGATGAACGGAAAGCAGACATGACTGAAATGTTAATGAATATTTTAACCGACCGTACCTTACAAGGTAAGCGTTTCCAACAATTTATGTTCGAAGTCAGTTTCCGAGCATCATTCTTTGTTTCTCTCAAAGGCCGAATACACTTTCAGATAGAGCTCAGTTAGCTCCAGAGAAGGAGAGAGAGAGAGAGAGAGAGAGAGAGAGAGAGAGAGAGAGAGAGAGAGAGAGAGAGAGAGAGAGAGAGAGAGAGAGAGAGAGAGAGAGAGAGAGACTGGTAGTAGACTGGTGTACAGTATCAGCGAGGGAGAAGAATTAAGCGGGGGTGGGGGAGCTGATGCTGGAATCGAGGGCATCCTGAGAGTGATTGGGGGTAAAACACCGTAAACATCTCTAAAAGGAATGACGTGAAACAGCAGAGAGAATGGAGAAAGGGGGGAGAAACCATCTTGACCAGCAAAACCCGGAGCCAAACGTTGTTAGCATCAGGACAACAAAGAATGAGATGCAGTGACAGAATGAAATAAAACGGGCGGGACCTGACTGGACCGTCCCGGACAGTTCCAGAGTTCTACAGAGAGCCCACCTGGGTGAAGTTCCACTGAGGCGAGCTTCGTATATTTGAGTGGAATCTGATGAAGGAAAAATTTCATCTGTACGGGATAGACAGCGAGTGAAATATATCACCACTAAATACATGAGTATTTCAGAGCGCTCAGTTGTTACCCGTGGTTCCACATATCGGCAAGTGGATAGATTATGGAGGAAACATGGCGATTGATTTAATTCCACTGTAGAAACCAGATGGGCGCTCTACAATTTAATGAATTTGGTTAATAGTTCCAGCGGGTAATTCACTGCGTTCTTCAGCTCCTCTCTGAACTTGCTCTGAGTCACGGCGTAAATACATGTGTTGGTGCAGGAGCTGAGGATCTGCAGCATCGTCGCCGTGGAGTCTGCGATATAAATCGGATCCGTGGCCGAGTAACGAGGGATGTTTGCAATCCGTATGTAAATATCAAAAACCAGCAGTGTTAACCACAGAAATATAAAACTACCGGTTATACTGAATAGTAAAACGACCGATTTCCTTCGGTTCTCCATCTCCGGGTCTTTCTCATTCTTTCCTTTGCTGCGGCCCCGGAGCCCCATCCGGACTTTATTGGCGGAAAAGATCCGCCTAACGGTCAGAGCATTGAACAATAACATCAGAACAAACGGGAGACAAGGCATGAAAACGCGATGAATCATCTCAAATGCGGCCCACGAGGGGGACGTAAAGAAACTCTCTTTGCTCAAACAGCCATAGAAAACTCCATCAATTATCACCGAAGGCTCCAATGTAAAGTAGAAAGGGATACTTTCTAAACAGCTCAGAACACTCACTGTCCCGATAACCACAGCCGCCGTTGTTTCGGTACAATATTTTGTTTTCAGCTTTTCACAACAAATAGCCACAAATCTGTCACAGGTGAACGCGACTGTCAGCCAGACAGAGACCCCGGTGCTTGCTAAAAGCAGGCAACGAACAACCCTACAAACGGGAGTCCAATAGAGGAAGGAAGACCAGAAGTATATGAGAACAGTCCACTTCAGCAGAGGGTCAGAGATAACGACCAGGAGATCGGACGCTGCCATTCCCAGCAGGTAGCGAGTGATGCATTTGGAGAGACCGCACTTTCCTCGGGACAGGATAACAATCGCCACCAGGTTAACTGCAAGAGAGAGGGAAAGAAACAGAGAAATTACTGACCTGCCAGGGCAATAGAGCAAAATTATTATTATTAGACTTCATCTTGTGTTTTTTTTTCTGCTTCAAATGGTGGAAACTGGACCCAGAACATATGAACCCGCTGACAGTGTGCAATATCGGCGCGACAGAGAACTCTCCGCGAGTTTTGTAAATGGGTTCAATCTGGGTGAATTCCCAAACCGACCAGATGACAGCTGGTTAAACGCTTCCTGGCCGCAGTAAGGAATGGGTCTGATATACCAACGTCACTGGTCTGAGCAGCACAGGAATGAAATGAAATCCACATCGGCGGTTCCCTCTGCTCATATTTCTAACATGAATGAGCCATTCGCGTTGTTCCATCACCCAGTCAGGCAATTCACAGCCGATTCATACGGACAGAACAGAAGGTCGGCTGGCTCCCACGGATGCAGTGTAGCCCGGTGTCCTCCTGTACAGACATTTCCATTCACCATTATTACATGACATCGAGACAGCGGAGAGGATTTCAGTCAAAGGCAGCATCTCGGCTCCAATATGGAGCTCTTCCTGCTGCGAAAGCAATGGGATTAATATCGTCAGTACCTTCCGCCCATGACTGAAATGCGTGGACTGGACAGGTGGCTGTGGAAACAAGTAGCGAGAGAAACACTTCAGAACATTGGAATTAACTCTCAGTTTCTGCCGTTTGCAGGAGTGACAGCGGCTTACCGGGAATACCAACGGCTGAAATAACAGGGTAGTAAATGTCTTCTATCCGCCAGATTACTGGATATCCCATTTGAGTGATGCAGTGAACGCGATTGCTCTGAATTCCACAGCTCGGCAAGACACTCTGGGCTGACATACTGCAACAGGCTCTGATTTATACAGGGGATCGATCTCCAGTGACAAGGTCCCACCTCTGATCATCGTTATTGAACAAACAACTTACATCACCGGCAGTGTCTCAGGTGTGAATGCTGTGGGGATGTAACGCGAACACGTCAGTATCATTGACATTACCTCAGTCAGATCCCTCTATCTAATTTGACCAAAACGTGTAATGAGACCAGTAAGTGAACAATGAGCCGCCCTATTTACAACTTTTCATAGTTGTATTGGCAGCGGTCACGACTGTTCCTATTTTCCAAACAGAAACGTTCACTGTGGTTCCAGCATTTTCTGCCGCTTTTCACTGTCACATCTACAAATAAATCCGGTTTCCACTCAGTGTGGTCTGGATCCAGGGACAGATGAACTCACCTCCCAGTCTCCTCCTGCAGACTTCAGTTTAATATATTCCACATTAAAAAAAAATCAGCTGCTACACCCCGTCACGCTATGTGCCTCCAGATATAAAACATACTCGCTGTGTACACGGATACTCTGTCCAGTTCTCCATCAGCCCTGACGAGATCGATGTTGAAGTCATTTTTATCAGGTTCCCAGTACAATATATATTCTCGATATCTTGAAGCTCAGAGCTGTCCAGGGATCCCTCCATCCCTCCATCTCTTAAACTATCTTCTCTACATCTGGTGTGTGTGTGTGTGTGTGTGTGTGTGTGTGTGTGTGTGAGTGTGTGTGTGTGTGTGTGTGTGTGTGTGTGTGTGTGTGTGTGTGTCTGTGTGTGTGTGTGTGTGTGTGTGTGTTTATGAGTAGATGTGTATGTATGTCTGTGTGTATATCTGTGTGAGTGTGTATCTCTGTGTGTATGCATATGTGTGAATGTGTGAATGTGTGTGTGTGTGTGTGTGTGTGTGTGTGTGTGTGTGTGTGTGTGTGTGTGCGTGCGTGGGCGGCGTGTGTGGATAAGGAGTCGGTCTAGTGATCTGAAGATCGCTGTTTCGATCTTAGCTGCGTGTGTGTCCTTGAGGAAGGCACTTAACAACACATTGCTCTGTGACGACACCGGTGCCAAGCTGTATGGGTCCTAATGCCCTTCCCTTCGACAACATCGGTGGCGTGAAGAGGGGAGACTTGCAGCATGGGCAACTGCCGGTCTCCCATACAAGCTTGCGAAGGCCTCAGTCAACATCGAAAATCGATGGACATCTCCTTGAGCCAGTGTGCAAATGTGGGTGGATTAGTAGACTTCCAGGTCAGAAGAATAAGTTTCTTAGTCACCACCATTCCTAGATGCAGAGCAATCCGCATGTCGTGCGGCAACTCAAGAGTCAGTGCAGAGCATCCAAAGATGGCGAGGTCGTGATTCGGCTGAATGTCTCTAGAAGAGGCTTTTGAGAGCCACTCAAAAATTGCAGTGCAAAAGTTGTATAATGTAGGGCAAAACCAGAAAAGATGTGCTCGTGAGCCCTCGGCAGAGCGGCACTTGTCGCAATCAGGAGACACAGATGGGAAGATGCGATTCAGTTTTGTTTTTGAATAATGCAATCTATGCATCACCTTGTGCTGGATTAAGCTGCAGCGTTAATAGAACAACCGTGAACCCGGGACATTGCCTCCTCCCAAAGTTCCGCTGATATCTCTGAGTTCAAGTCCCTAGCCCAGGCTTCCCTAATAAAATCTGTAGAAACCAAAGGAGTAAAACAATTCACAAATGTTGATATTAACTCTTTGGAGTCTGGAGGGAGCAAAAGGTTTTCAAGGAAGGGATGTGTGGTGGAAATAGGCTCGAAGATTGTGCACTTTTCCTTAACGTAGTGTCTAACTTGGAGACAGCGAAAAATTGTGAATTTGGAAGATTGAACTTGTGCATCTGCACAACCCCAATACACGGAATATATTTGTGAGAATAAGGGGACCTTTCATATTACCTCACATACATAGGGACCTTGACCTGTCTAGTCCCATGAGTGGGTGTGGTGCCTAACCGGATTCCTTTACTCATTTTATTTCACATTGCTTCCGTGATACCACTATTCTTTCAACTTTCTTTTTGAAAGTATATTTATGTAATCTTGTAAATTGTCTGGCAGCCTTTTTGTTCTTGTTTTTGATTTGTTTTGTCTGTGCTCCACCTGGAGCTGCATTTCCTTTGTATTGTTTTGTACGTCTTCAATATGTTTTGTTTTTGTAAAACTGAAAATTGTAAATAAAGTATTAAAAAAAGAAAATTGATGGGCAGCCGAAGAAGAAGTGTGTGTGTGTGTGTGTGTGTGTGTGTGTGTGTGTGTGTGTGTGTGTGTGTGTGTGTGTGTGTGTGTGTGTGTGTGTATGTGTGTGTGTGTGTGTGTGTCTGTCTGTCTGTCTGTCTGTCTGTCTGTCTGTCTGTGTGAGTGTACTTCTTGTAATTTATATGTATAAAATTTCTTACCCGTGCTGTGGATTTGGAAGGGTAAAGTGACGGAAAAGCCTCTGTTAATCCGCCTGAGGAACAGTTAGATGCTGAAATACTGTGGTGTAGGAATATAATGGGATGATAAGGCTGTCATTCACTGTTCCGTGGGTTACGAACACAACCATCAACACGTTTACCTCTGGTGTGAATACCGACATGATTTAACAAAATACCTTCTACCGTGTATAGATTCGATTCCAATTTCATGTCATGGTTTAACATAAGAATACCCGTGACCTTGGCATTACCTCCGCAATGCCTTTGAATAAATAAATACAGCACCACCAAATAAGGTCACACCATCGCATAAAACCATGTTAGAAACCATTATTAGCTCTCTATCTCTCGCTCTCTCTCTCACGCGCGCACATTCACACACGCACAGATACTATCCCTCTCACATACACATATACACAAGCACAGAAACATAAATCCAGAACGTTCCCTCTCTCACACACACACAAACCTAAATACAGACACCCTCCCTCTCTCTCTCCCCACCCCTAACACACAGGCAAATAAACGCCCTTGCATCTATGAAATCCTTTGCCGATCTCCCTGCCCATGACTTTCCCTTCCCACTGCGACCGCGTAGATTCAGCATGTCGATCAGGAGATAAAAGAAACAGAAGCGACATTGAAACAGCCGCAGGACCATGTTGTAGAAACTAAGAATACTCATAGCAGAATGACACACAAACAGTAAACTGGGAGAGCAGAGAGCAAAGCCCAGGCTGCCAGAGAGCAAAGGATTCATGATTCAGTAGGTCTCAAGCTGAAAATGAAGAGATGGTTGATATGTACTTCACATAAGATGCAGAATTAGTGAGATAGAACGACAGCAGTGCAGAGACAATCAACAAAGGGGAGACATTCTGATGGATAATGTGAGGATGTGTGTTTCATTTTCCCCTGCTTGTCGCCGGTATAAAGTGAAAAGGGTGCTACATTCTGTACCCTCCGGTCTCGGTCGCAATGTGAGAGTGGGGGGCGGATTCATTTTGTGGATAGCAGTCCCTCCCACAGACTGGGAGTGTGGGATTCTGTCACTCTCTGGTTCTCTGTGAGTGTGTGAATTTTATTCTGTACAGGCCAGTCTCTGTTACAGTCTAAGAGTGCAGGTTTCATTCAGTATCTGTCAGTCTCTGTTACAGTGTGAGGGTGTGGGTTTCATTTTGTATCTGTCAGTCTCTGCTACAGTGTGAGAGTGTGGGTTTCATTCTGTATCTGTCAGTCTCTGCTACAGTGTGAGAGTGTGGGTTTCATTCTGTATCTGTCAGTCTCTGCTACAGTGTGAGAGTGTGGGTTTCATTCTGTATCTGTCAGTCTCTGTTACAGTGTGGGAGTGTGGGTTTCATTCTATATCTGTCAGTCTCTACTATCGTGTAAGTGTGGGGTTCGTTCTGTATCTGTCTGCTCGAGCGTTACGGGTGTTGTCTCAGTCCCGTACCTGTGAATATCTGACTCAGTGTGAGCCGGTGGGTTTTTTTCTCCTTCTTTCCCACTGTTCCACCAATCTAGTGAATACTCTTAAAATAGTATCTGTATTCACTGAGCTATTCTTAGAACAAGAGTCTTCTACAGTTGGATTATGTTAAAATTGTGAGAGGGACTGTGAACTGATGAATAATGACGGTTGTGTTGAGCAGCACTTTCAGCGTCATAGGGTCATTTGGCAAACAGACCGTTCGGCCCGGCATAATTCTGCATGCTATTCGCTGCTAAACCACGCAGCGCCAATTGAGCAGAATCTGATCCGTAAACCTCTGTGGTTCGGCAACACAACTTCTGAAACGTTGAATGACAATAAACAAAATAAATATATGAATTATTTTAAATAAGTACGTAATTAATTTCATAAATTGATCGAAATAAAACCCACTGAAGCAGCTTGTTTCATGTACCAGCATTATTACAAGCAAGGTGGAGATTCACTTAAAGGCATCCCCAGAAAGGAGCAGGAAGGTTGGTGAGTTATTCATAACTGGAATCAACTTGGGTGATGAAAGTGAGTGCAGATGTAGAGGTAGGGATGACAGAGAAACCATCAAACTGTACACATATAGACTTAGCCATGACACCGCAAAAGGATCAGGGGTGCGCAAAGGTACAAACAGGAGAGGATTCTGAAGAGTTTGGGAAAATTCGATTGGATACAGGCACAAATCTGGATTATACTTGATAGTGGTAAATTTGAGGAGCGGGATTGTGAAAGAAACCAGATGATGTACTTGCACCGTGACATTTGTGGGCATCAAGGATCAGATAGAACTATGGAACAGTTGAAGAATCTGTGTTGGTGGCCAAAACTGCGAGGAGATGTACATTATTGCAAGAATTGTTTGATTTGTGTCCAGTGATAACCCAGATAAATCGGCTAGAAAGGCAGTTTCAGGATACGCCCCGTAGAAGGACCATGTGTTAACTTGCAGGGTTATTTTGTTGGATCTTCAGCTCCATCCGCCGGAGGACTGAAATATATCTTCGAGATAGTGGATGCGTTCACCAAGTGGATAGAGGATTCCCCAACCAGATAATGAAGATCGCTGACGTTACAGCCAGGATTTTGTTGGACAGAGTTTCTACCCGTTGGGGATTGCAAAGCACTCTAGCGACACAAGTTGGTATCCCTTATCGCCCACAATAGAGTGTAATTGCTGAAAGGATGAACAGAACTTTAAAGACAATGTTATCCGAAATGAAATGGTTGGAATCCCTCTTTGGGCTAGATTTATCACAGACCGGGTATGATGGCATTGGAAAGGACAAATGCAAGCAGCAATTAATTGACTCTATTAAGGTAGCTCATTATGATGCCGCCCATAATAAGGGACGGAGGAAACAGCAAAACAAAGCTTATTTCGAGGTGCGAACAAAACAGCGGGAGTCGGAAATAGGACAGAAAGTTAGGAATTCACTACATCAGCCAAGCCCCTTGAGAGCTTCGCGATCTGCAGGGACATATGATGTCGCTGACAAAGCAAGTCCATCAGTATATTGAATCCAGACCGCTCGAAACAAGTTGGGGTGATATCATATTAACCAACGCAAACCCCTTGGAGATACTCAATATCCTCTAGTAGCTGAGTTCCAGAAAACATATTGTCAATGGGATGTCCTGGACCGAGATGTGATTATCCTGTTAGAGTTATATCTCAGGAAATTGACGGTGACGTGGATGGAGGAGTTGGGCAACCATTTCCAGATTGCCCCCGGAGGATGAGGATAATTCACATCTTTACACTCGCCCGAGCTAAGGTGGAGACAATGGAAGAGAGGAACAGATGGGAGAACGTGTTTGTTGCGTGCTCTTCTGGAAATAAAGTGGGGGATAATTTATCTGATATGACTGGATTTTAACAAGGCGTTAAGGTTAGCCATGGTAGGACCATTCATAATGTCAGAAGGTTTGGTATCCAGGTATACAAAAGGCAAAGGATAGTTGTGGATGGAAAATGTTCTCCCTGGATGTCCATGAGCAGTGGAGTCCTGCAGAGATCTGTTCTGAGACCTCCGGATTGTTGTGTTTTTATTAATGATTTGGATGAGGAGGTGGAAGGGTGGTTTATTGTATTTTCAGAGATTTGAATGTTGGTGCAATTACGGATAGTATAGAAGGTTGTCACAGATTACAACAGGACGGTGACAGGACGCAGAACACCGCTGAGCAGTTACAGATGGAGTTCAACCCGGAACGTTACGGTGTGATTCACTTTTTGAATGATGGATTTGAAGGCAGAGGCGATACTTTCTGGAGTCAAACAAGTGTCGCACATCAGTACGAGTTCCACAATGGAAACAGAGTGATGAGACTCTCTGCAATAAGGCGAGGGCCGCTCATCGGTACGAGAACCACAACAGGCATTGAGCGGTGCACTGCAGGAGCAGAAGGAAGTGTGATTGACAGGTGAGCTTGACCGCATCCGCTGTTCTGCACAGACTCATAGTGACGCGCAAAAGGCAATAGACCTGAAAGTAAATTAGGAGTAAAAAAATACAACTTCGTGGCAAATAATAGAACAGCCTGGGAACCTGCTGATAGATCACAGATTTGAATTACTACTTTTATTCAAACTGAGAATGACAGAGTTTTGGCAGGTTTGAAAATATATTTAAAGTTAAATAAACGGCATCGCACGCCACGGGAATGGGAGGTCAAGTCATTCACTCGTAGAGATCAGGTTCCTGGTAAACGGTCCATTTGTGCGTAGGAAAATATTGTTCTTCAAACTTTCCACGGCCTTTGCTACTTTCCTGATGAGAAGAAGAGCAAGTCCTGAATGAAGACTTCAGTTCAGTATTCAGAAGGACATTTGTGAGGAGAGCGTTAAACAGGCCGATGTGCGACAACATGCCAAGGTTAAGAGAGAGGATGTACTGGAACTTCTGAAAAAAAAATACAGTAGGTTAAATACGTCTTCTTGTGTGGTTGGGAGAAAGCCTGAGTGACTGCGGGAAGCGGTGAGTCCTACTTCAGTGATGGGGAAATTATCAGAGAACTTTCTTAGAAACAGGATTTACGAGAATTTGGAGAAACATTACCCAATTTTGGAGAGTCAGCATGGCTTTGTGAGGGGCAGATCATGTCTCACAACCCTGGTTCAATTCTGTGAGGATGTGACGGTTATACTTACGGTTAACCATGGCAGGACCTTTTAGAAGACTTGGTATCCTGGGAATGTTGGCTTGTGGATTCAGGACTGACGCCCCAGGAGGCAGAGGATAGTTGTGGATGGAGCGTTTTCTCCCCGGATGCTGGTGCCAGTGGTGTCCTGCAGAGATCTGTTCTGAGTCCCCAGGTTATTTGTGCTTTAAAATGATGTGAATAAATAAGCGGTTCATTGTATTTGCAATGATGTGGAGGTTGGTGGAATTAGGGATAGTATAGAAGGTAGTCAGAGTTTACAACAGGACAGTGACAGGACGCAGAGCAGCGCTAAGAAGTTACAGATGGTGCTCAACCCTGAAAGGTACGAAGTGATTCACTTTGGACGGATACATTTGAAGGCTGGGTGATACTCTCTCGAGTCAACCGAGGGCCGCAAATTAGTACGAGTTCCAAAATGGAAACAGAGTGATGAGACTTTCTCCAATAAACCGAGGGCCGCTCATCGGTACGAGAACCACAATCGGCACGGAGCGATGCACTGCAGGAGCAGAAGGAAGTGTGATTGGCAGGTGAGCTTGAAGTGCTCATAGTGACGCTCGAAAGGCAATATACCTGACAGTAAATCAGGAGGAAAAAAATACAGCTTCGTGGCAAATAATAGAACAGCCTGGGAACCTGCAGATAGATCACAGTTTATTCAAACTGAGAATGATAGTTTCGGCAGGTTTGAGAATATCATTAAAGTTCAATAAACGGCATCGCACGCCACGGGAATGGGAGATCAAGTCATTCACTGGTAGAGGTCAGGTTCCTGGCAAACGGCCCATGTGTGCGTTGGAAAATATTGTTCTTCAAACTGTCCACAGCCTTTGCTACTTTCCTGAACACACGTTCGATTTTTGATCACACGTCTCTGGAATATCGCTGTGGATCTTTAAAAGTGTTTGGAGGAACATAAGTACAGTGTTATTGTAATATAAGTCAGCTGTCATTATCAATTCCACCACTCAAAGAGCATGGAATGACTGCAATGAACGAAAGAAAAGAAAGAGCGAATGTTCCCCTTTAATAAAGAAGTGTTCTCCATTTCACCTGCCAGAACAAACTCCTTCCCTCAATTTCAGAAGCGAATGGGCACGGTCAAAAATTACAAAGTAAATCGACTTCAAGATGAATGCCTGTTTTAAAGCAAGAATGATATAAAAATATGCTGTTTAAACAGCTGATGACAAGTCTCATGGAAAATAACCTGGAGAAAAGCACATCGTATTTTGGTTTAAAGTAAATAGATTGCAATATCCCTTGAAGACTCAAATTCATGACGAGAGAACAGTGAGTAAAAATAGTTTAACGTAAGTGTTTGTGCAGTTGGTTGTCACTAATGTCCCTGACGTGATCGCCACGCTAATTGCCTCAGTGGAATTGCTCTCACCTCAATAAAAGTCTGCTAAACCGATCCCCAGTCCATCTGAGCAGCTGAAACGCTCTGTACAACTGAACGCGTCTTCTGACGGAATATGGGATATCCGGCGATTTACTACATCGCGGCCATTTTCTATCCCACACTTGTAGCGGTTGGTGTCCCCGGTAAGATGCCGGAGCTGGTCACTTTATGTATGGTGCCGTCGTTACTCTGCTGCGGTATCCGCACTGTTACTGAGCACAGATGCTACCGTCGGCTGAAACTTGTTTCCGGAATGGAGGATTCCTGAACCTGATTGTTTTATTTTCATTTTCCCTATTTTGGCCGCAGTGGTTTTTTTTTGTCAATTAAGTTCGTGACGATATTGACATTGTTTCAGAATTTCACCTCGCTATACTTTCTGAGCTGATGCTGGTATATGTTATTCTAGGTCCCAGTTTCTATCAGTGCAGACACTTTGACATTATAACAACGTGGCAGCTTATTTAAATGATGGTCCAGTCTATTTTCGACACATAGATCTGTTCTTACATAAGTCAGTAAATGGTAAATTGTCTTTTGATTCCACTTTGTCACTGCTGCAAACAATCCCTTCAACTGTTTCGCCCCTAATAATGGAAATGGTGTTCTTTACTGGGACGATCGTCCGTTCACCGGTCCGTGAACCGTGGAACTCAGATTCTTTGCTCAAAATTGTCGGAATGTCGCCAATCCTCTGACATTCACATCTGTCATTGTCCTCCAGCAGGAGCGCAGCGACCGAGACCGCACAGACTAGATTCCCGCTTTCCACTTCCAAACAGACCATACCCTGCATAGCATGGCAAGAATGGGGACATTCAGAGATTTGCTGTTGTCCATATTTTTATTTTGCTTTCCAATTTCTTGAGGGTAATTTAACGGCGATTGTGATCCTCTCTCGGGGAAAATGCGGACTCTCCAAATGCATCACCCGTTACCTGGTCGGAATGGCAACAGCGGATCTAATGGTGAATATTCTTGTTGCTTTAGTGGAAAAGACCAACAATATCTACATTTATTCTAATTTTATTTCCATTTTCCAATTTATTGCAGTTAATTTAACGGCGATTGTGATCCTATCTTGTGGAAAATGCGGACTCTCCAAATGCATCACCCGTTACCTGGTTGGAATGGCAACAGCGGATCTGATGGTGATTATCGTTGTTGCTTTAGTAGAACAAATCAACAATATCTACATTTATTCCAGATCCTTGCTCATCACTCCTGTATGCGCTCTGACACTTGTACTTAGGGTCTTAACAACAGACTGTTCTGTTTGGTTTACGGTCAGTTTTACCTTCGATCGTTTCATCGCAATATGTTGCCGAAAGCTGCGGGAGCGATATTGCACCGAGAGAACAGCAACGGTGGTTATGGTGACCGTGGTTATAGTGAGCTGCGGGAGAAGTGCCCCGTTATACTTTGCCCTTGAACCTTACGTCATCATTGACAACACGCCGTGGCGGTGCACCGGCACATATGAATACGTTACTTCACCCGTGTGGAGAGGTTACGAATTACTGGACAGTATTTTAACACCATTGCTACCAATCGGATTAATCCTGGTGTTTAACGGGTTAACCGTAAGACATATCGTTGTGGCAAATAGAGTCCGCAGAAAGCTTCGGCACAACAGCGACAATCAGAAAGATGCCGAGGTGGAAAAACGCAGAAAATCGATGATTTTGTTGTTTTCTATATCAGCTAATTTCATATTATTTTGGATGCCCTATGTAGTCCATTCCCTGAAATGGCAACCAGAGAACTATTTTTACCAGGACAGATATTTGAGTTCCCCGGTATACATCCTACAGCAATTTGCGTTCATGTTGCAAATGCTCAGCGTGTGCACCAATACTTGTATCTATACACTGACACAGAGGAAATTCAGAGAAGAGCTGAGGAATGGAATGAAGTATGTGTTGACATTAAATGGCCATCTGTGTAGATAACGCCCATGTCCAATTACAATTCAGCGGAGTTTTCAAATAAAGCCGTTTTGCAATGAACAGCATTGGCAAATATATCATAAATTCAAACAATCATATTGCTGGTCATCCGGAAATTGCAGAATTGGCGGAAGATTGCTGACTTCATACAGTTCAGGTAGGTAGCAATACAAACGTTCAATGCTGCTGGTGTGATTGTTACATTGGTTGAAGTATGTTCCAAACTATCACAGACACTCGACTGTCACAAGGGCAGGGATGGCTTCAGGGCTTTCCGGGTTTTAGATGTTGAAAATTGGACAGCGTCGGGTAACAGAGTGTAAAGGGAGCGCGATGGGAAACCAGGGATAGTATCGCAGCTGCAGAAAGGGAGGACAACGTGGAGCGTTCGTTTGTTGATAGACTGTGAGACGAACACAGAAACATGAAGGGCACGATCACCGTATATGGAGTATTCTGTACAGCCATCCCTAGATTAACAAAAAATGCAACGGGAACAGTGAGGAGCCCATCGGGAAGCGGAAAATGGACATGTGCAAGGTTATTGGAGCGGAAAACTGAAACTTCCCTAATATTCTTTGGCACTTCCCCAGGGTAAAAGGTTTAGTTATGGGATAGCTTTTTAGTTGTTTCCAGGAAGGATTCATGTCACTATATGTCGACAGGAGGACTAGCGAACAGTCCGTACCGGGTCAAATATTAGAAAAGGAAACGGATCACGTGACAGATCTCTCCGCGGGTCAGCATTTCAGAACGATAGCGCAGGACTCCCCGACATTTACCTTGCATAGTGATAGGACAAGGGAGCATGGAATTCGGGGTTCGCGATGTGTGGTGCTACCTGTCAGGAACTTGGGAACGTACGCTGGGAAATGGTGTACTCAGGTAAATGAGCGACAGATACGTGGAATTTGCTTAGTGAGTAATAACTTGGGGTTCAGTATAAGCTTGTCTCTTTGACGCAGGGCAAGGATGAGAGCATAAAGCAACGCTGGGTGACAAGGAAGTTGGAACAACTCGCCAAGAGGAAGAAAGAAAGATACGTAGGATTTAGGACGAAAAGATCGAGTGGGTTAGTGGCGAGTCACAAAAACGACAGGGAAGAATTTAACAATGGACTTCGAAGAGGTAGATAGGGACTTGAGAATGTCATGACGAGTTGCATGACTCTGGTTGCATGTAAGTGAAGAACAGGAGGATAACTAGAGAGAGTGTGGGCAGATCAGACGTGAAAGGAAAATTGTGTTTGGAGTCAAGGAGGCAGTGAAGCTCTTCACTGAATTCATTGATGAATGTGAACACGGTGTAAAAAGGCAGATATGCTCGAATATGCTGACGCTCAGAAAGAGGATGTGCTGCAAACTTAGAAAACATTATGATAGATGATTCTCCGGTGCCAGAAGGGATGTAGTCCTGGTAACTTTGGAAGGCGAGCGAAGTTATTCCTAAGCTTTTGGACGGGATATTTGTGTCTTCGCTGGCGACGGAAGGAGAACTCGATGATTGTAGGGTGGAAAATGTTATTCAATTGTGGACGAAAGCTAATATGTTAACTCTTTGGAATTATAGACCACTGGGTATTATGTCAGTAGTGGGAGAAGATTATTGTAGAGGGAATTTATGGGCATTTGGAGAAACGTTGACCAGATACGGAGAGTCAACATGGCTTTCTGAGGGGCATATTGTCCTTTATGAACCAGATTGAATTATTTGTAACAGTGAAAAACAAACAGATGAATCAGAACAGTCGATGTGGATGTATTGATTTTGATAAAGCGTTTGATCCGATTCACAATAGTAGACTCATTCAGAAAATCAGGAGGCATGGGATCCAGGGAAACCTGGCTGCGTTGATTCAGAATTGGCTTCCTAACAGAAGGCAGATGATGTAGTAGACAGAGTGAATTCTGTCTGGAAGACAGTGGGCAGCCGTGTCCCGCAAGGAGGATAGAAATTTCGGTACACTTTGTAACCTTATTTAGACTCAGCCAAGAAATAAGACTGAGGGAAATAACCGATTTAATCGGATCACCCAGTAGCAGCTGGTTAATTTATTGAATTGGGGCTGCCGATGTGAGCTAACCGCTGAGCGATTGACTGCACACGCGCGTTTTCTAAACTGTCCTGTAATTTACACATTACAGGGCAGATGCTAATTTATGGAATTAAAACTGATGGCGTAAGCAAATCGCTGAGGTATTGACTGCACCGCCACGTTATCTAAACTGACCTGCTATTTATATATTACAGGACAGATGCTACAATGACTTCAAAACAATCTTTTCCAGTGAGACCTACAAGTCAAATTCAGCATTTCAAAGTGTTCAACAGTAACTTTGCTGCTCATTAAAAGAGCCATCGTTCCGAAATGCCAATTCCAAATTCCCAGTTCAAGTACACACCATTTTACCCTAATGCCGATTTACCTCTGAATCGTGATTTTATCGTGCTGGGTGTAGAAACGGTCAAATTTCGATCCCTTTAACCCTGAATCCACATGGCCGGTGTGGAGTCCGTATCTCCATCAGAAATCCATAATAAAAATAGATACATATGCAACCATCGGTCTGAGCGCGTCCCTTCTCTATCACCGGCCTATCCTCTCTCTCTCTTAATATCTTTGTTTGTGAGCCAACCGCCTCTTCCTCCGTCTCTTCAGTTCGGTTCCAACCCCCAGCAATTCTAGATTAAACTCTCCCCAGTAGCCTTAGCAAACAAGAGACTTGACATTCCCTTCTTCTGAGCAGTCCACCTGACGTCAGTGCTTGCATACGAAGCACTTCCTGGATGGTAGCAGCTGGAATAGATTGCGGCTGGGGTGAATAGGATCCTCAATGATCCTTCGGGCACTTTTTACACACATGTCCTTGGAAATGTCCTGAGTCATGGCACGTTCACAGATGCGCTGGGCTGTCCGCACCACACTCTGCAGAGTCCTGCGATTACGGGATGTATGTGAAGAAGAAGATGACTAGAGAGAGTGTAGGACCGGTCGGAGATAGATAGATAGATAGATAGATAGATAGATAGATAGATAGATAGATAGATAGATAGATAGATACTTTATTCATTCCCATGGGGAAATTCAACATTTTTTTTCCAATGTCCCATACACTTGATGTAGCAAAACTAATTACATACAATACTTAACTCAGTAAAAATATGATATGCATCTAATCACTCTCTCAAAAAGCATTAATAATAGCTTTTAAAAAGTTCTTAAGTCCTGGCGGTTCAATTGTAAAGCCTAATGGCATTGGGGAGTATTGACCTCTTCATCCTGTCTGAGGAGCATTGCATCGATAGTAACCTGTCGCTGAAACTGCTTCTCTGTCTCTGGATGGTGCTATGTAGAGGATGTTCAGAGTTTTCCATAATTGACCGTAGCCTACTGAAGTCGGGGGAAGAAGGGCAGATCCTGAATGAGGACTTTAGTTCAGTATTTACCAGTCAGAGGGACATTTGTGATGTGCGCGTTAAACAGCCCTATGTGCGACAACATGTCGAGTTTAAGAGAGAGAATGTACTGGAACTTTTGAAAAAGAAAAATTAGGGTAGATAAATCCTATTGTGCGTTCGGGAGAAACCCTGGGTGACTGCGGGAAGCGGTGAGTCCTACTTCAGTGACGGGCAAGTTATTGGAGAACATTCTTAGAAACAGGATTTACGAGAATTTCCAGAAGCAGTAACTGATTTGGGAGAATCACTGTGGCTTTGTGAGGGGCAGATCATCTCTCACGAGCCTGGTTCAATTCTGTAACGGTCATTATTTGGTTAACCATGGTAGGAACTTTCAGAACTTTAGAAGACTTAGTATCATGGAAAAGCTGGCTCGTGTATTCAGGACTGGCGCCCAAGAAGGCAGAGGATAGTTGTGTATGGAACGTTGCACTGTGAAGAAAGGGAGGAGACTGGAGAGAGTGTGGGCAGATCAGAGGTAAAATAAGTAACGTGTCTGGAGTCCAAGGAGGCAGTGAAGCTCCTCACTGAATATATTGATGAATGTGAACACAGCGGAAAAAGGCAGATATGGTCGAACAGACCGACGCTCCGAAAGAGGACGAGATAGAAACATGGAAAACATTATGATAGATGATACCCCGATAACGGAATGGATAGAGACCGGGTAATTTGGGAAAGCGAGCGAAGATATTGCTGAGCTTTGGGACAGGATATGTGTGTCTACGCTGGCCACGGAAATAGAACTAGATGATTGGAGGGTGGAAAATGTTATTCATTTGTTGACGAAAGATAATAGGCATACTTCTTGGAATTATAGACCAGTGAGTCTTAGAGCAAAATCTAATACGACTGTGCGATAAACGCGATCTGTCATTTTTCAACCCATTTTTGCAACTGGTCCAGATCCCGCTTCATGCTCCGGTACTCTTCCCTGCTGTCGACTACACCAGTAATGTTGTTGTCATCTGCAAATTTGCTGATCCAGTTAACGACATTATTATCCAGATCATTGATATAGATGATAAATAACAACGGACACAGCAACGATCCTGGGACACTCCACTCATCACAGGTCCCCCGTCAGTGAGACAACCATCCATTACCACACTCTAGCTTCCCCAACATAGACAATGGTTAATCCAATTTACAATCTCATCGTGAAAGCCAACCGACGGAACCTTCTCGAGCATCCTCCCCTACGGAACCTTGAGAAATTCCTGGCTGAAGTCCCTGTTAGACGGCATCCACTGCCTTGCCTTCCACATCATTCCTGGTAACTACCTCGTAAAGCTCCGTGAGATTGGTTAGACATGACCTACTACGCACTGGCCCATCCTGACTATCGTTAATGTTCCTGTTTGTCCAGATACTTCCCTTTATACCGCATGACCAGCGTAGTCTGAACACCGAGGACAATTCCTCATTACATAATACTTGGTGAGTCCCTTCCGAGCAAAGCTATCGAGATCATCCAGCGGTCGGTACTGATATTTATGGCCCTTTTTCTTTTTTAAATTCTCCTGTACTTTATAATCTGACGCATTGAGAGTAGTCTGGAAACGCAAGGCGTCATAGCTCTAGATAATTAATCGACTTACTAAACTATAACAAGTTACGGTACTCTTGATCGAGCACAGAACATAGAATATTACAGCGCAGTACACGAGGTTCTGATAGGGTTTCAAATAATGTAAGTTCGATCTGACACATCCAGCCTGCATCAGAATCAGAATCAAATGTTTCAAAGGTACATTTAAAGAATCAGAACCAGATTTAATATCACAGACAAACGTCGCGAAATTGTTAACTTTACGGTGGCAGTACAATGAAATACAGGATAAATAAATATAGAGAAAACAAAACTGAGATACAGGTGGCAGCGGGGAAACACTGTTCCTGAATCGCTGAGCCTGAGCTTTCAGGCTTCTGTATCTCCTTCCCGATGGTAACACTGTGTAGAGGGCACGTCCTGTTAGTGGGCAATGTTAATGATGGACGCCACTGTGACAAGAATCATCCCTTTTAACAATGATCAATGAGATACAGAGAATCTGTATTTACCAACTAGTACCTTTTATTATTTCTACTAAAAGCACGTCGATTTACGCACTATCTTCCTGTGTGCACCCTACTGGAAACACTGACACTCCATGAACAGTGAATGAAGAGAAAAGGTATTACCCGGGAAAAGAGTCTGCGCTGGCAAGGCATTCCATAGAAACATAGAAAACATAGAAACTCTACAACACAATACAGGGCCTTCGGCCCACAAGGTTGTGCCGAACATGTCCCTACCTTAGAAATGACTAGGCTTACCTATAGTTCTCTATTTTTCTAAGCTCCATCTACCTATCTAAAAGTCTCTTTAAAAGACCCAATCGTATCCGCCTCCACCATTGTTGCCGGCAGCCTATTCCACGCACTCACCACTCTCTGAGTAAAAAAAAACTTCCCCCTGACATCTCCTCTGTACCGACTCCCCAGCACCTTCCACCTGTGTCCTCTTGTGACAACCATTTCAGCCCTGGGAAAAGCCTCTGAATATCCACACGATCAATGCCTCTCATCATCTTCCGATCCTCATGTTCCCGATCTCCACATGTCCGTGTGGTCCTACTTTTCGGCAATGGTTGGTCTCTGGCCGCTGGAGAGTTGTCACCCCGGCATATTTGAAGCTCCGGAATCTTATATTCATCCTCATCAATTGAACCACTGGATCTCCGAACCATTGGCTCAAGGTCACCTGACCTACCTGGGTCACTTGGTTACTGATCATTGTACAAAGCTACAACCAACATATTTTACGTGGCTCTCCCCACCCCAGCCTTGTGTATTCGTATCTTTACACCCTGACTGGTCCAAACCAGTTAAACGAGGCAACCCAGACAGAGTCTAACGAGACTACAGATTGCTTCTTTGATATGTCTGGCATTTTACATAATTAAGTAGCTGCTCCTCTGAGCATGGTCTCAGGTTTATTGCTCTGATTAGATTGTCCCAGAGTCAAGAATCAGTTCAGAGTCGACGCCCTTCACATAACAAATGGCGACTTGTTTGAGAATGGTCTCAGGTTTAGCAGATCATTAGCTGAAGCTCCCTGTGTCCACATTCAATTCCTCTGATTATATTATTCCAATGCAAGATTCAGTTCATAGTCCACAAAATGGGTGGGGACGGGGGGGACGGAGAGAACTGGCTTGTCTGCTTCCCCTGTCCCTGATCAGACTGTAGTTTCCTTTGGCCAACAGTGTTTTAAGAGCCATTCAATCTGACACGACGGTATCTTTCTCGGGTCTGCTGTCGTCTGAATGCACCAGGGTGGATGATGGAGGTTTCGCAGAGATGCCGAGTGCTGTAGGGGTCCAAGGGGTTTACAGAAATGCGGTGTGATGTAACGGTTGGTATGGTTTGGTTATATACCCCCTAGCGGTTTAAAAGAACCAGCAGAAATGGAACATACCTGGAGTCTGGTATTGTTACAAACAAAACACTATTTATTAGTATCTAAGTAATTAAGGGAGATTAAGGGAGCTAGGGTTTCACTCTTTGGAGAGAAGGAGGATGAGAGGAGACATGATAGATGTGTACAAGATATTAAGAGGAATAGATAGAGTGGATAGCCAGCGCCTCTTCCCCAGGGCACCACTGCTCAGTACAAGAGGATATGGCTTTAAGGTAAGGGGAGGGAAGTTCAAGTGTGATATTAGGGGAAAGGCTTTTACTCAGAGAGCGGTTGGTGCGTGGAATGCACTTCCTGAGTCAGTGGTGGAGGTAAATAGACTACTGAAGTTGAAGAGACTACTAGACAGTTATATGGATGAACTTAATGTGGGTTGTGGGTGTTACATGGGAGGCAGGATTTGTGGGTCGGCACAACATTGTGGGCCGAAGGGCCTGTAATGTGTTGTACTATTCCATGTTCTATGTAATATGTAATATAGTAATATAAAACAAGATAAATCAAACAGGTTAGCAGAGCTTATGCATACACAAGTGTGTAAATATAAAACCCCAAACTCTTCAAGTTTAGGTGGTCAATGATACAGTCTTACGATGGTAAAGGAATGACGTCAGTTCAGTTCTTGATATTAAGTTGAGTAGAACTGAGGAGTAAGAGAGAGAGAGAGAGAGAGCGAGAGAGCGAGAGGTGATTTGTTTTCCAAGTAAGCCGATGCCGTCGATCTTTCCGTTGTCCTCCGAAGTCCTGTTAAGGTTACCGACTGTGACCACGCTAAAAGGTACCGGCTTCACGCGGTAAAGCTATCAACACAGTCCAGGGTTAAACACACCGATACCATTCCACCCGTCACCCCATTTCCACACTGCGAGCAAAACCCACCCTTTCGTGGGCAGTGAAAGCTCATCCAGTGTCTATTTCTTCTGTATTTCTGTCCGTGTCCTCCGTGTGTCTGTGTGTCTGTCTGAAAAGCCAGCTGACTTTGTATATATCCCAAGCATGCTGAACGCGAGCTGCCCATTATATAGCCCTGCCCTTCCGTAACCATGGAGACTCACGAGCTGTTCGGTGCTCTCTCTCTCTGAATCAGTGTACACCCACTCTCTCTCTCTCTCTCTCTTTTAAAGGCACATTTCATATTGAATAATGCTTAGGATCTCGTCACACCTCTCTACTGCTGGGAAAAAAAAGTTTGATCATGGAGCTAAATTTTTGTCTAACTGTTGATTACAGAATATAACGCAATACATATCTGATTAACATGTAGCAGATTAGGGAAGCGTATAAAAATACTAGTTTCTATCTCATTCTTAAACTGAACATCCAGACAATCAATCCACCATGTTATCGTCTTCACCTTTCACATACTTTGTTACAAAAGCAAATTCCCGGAAAACCATACCCTGTTATCTTCAATCTAGCGTTTGATCACACATTTTCTATTTTCCACTTCACCACAGAACAATTAACCATCACGTGATCAACTCCAACAGCGCTTTCAAGGACGGCCTGAACTTTATCCTGCACAGCTGCTAACTCCTCACTCATGTTTTCTAAACTAAGCCCATTCGCTGAACTTCCAAAGAAGTCCTTTGTTCCAAACGAGTCATTAATTCCATCTCCAAGATCTTTAGTTCTATATGTTTCCATAATAACACCTGCAGATGGCCTCTCTTGGTCAAAACAACACTTCCCTTTGTTTTGAGAAGTCTCCGAATCCTGTGTCTCCAATTCACAAACTTGAACAACATCACCAAGGTGTTTATCTTTAAATTCCAAAATATAGCTATTCAAATCAACGTGTACTGTCTCCGCATCTGAGAGAGCTGGTTCTGTCAGCAAGGTCAAAGATCTTGAAACCAATCCAGACTTCACAGTTACTTTGTTCAAAAGTCCAGAGACAGCACCCTTCTCAATATCTTCAATAACATTCACTCACCAGTGTTCATCTCATCACAAGCTTTTAGATCACTGTCTACTCAAGTGACTGAGAATCCTCAATTTCCACTGGTACCAAGTCCATCTGACACAAAGGAACTGCATTCCTTTTCAACCGGGTCAAAGACCTCAGACCTTAACTGAGTTTCAACACAAGATTCAGTACCCTGTGAATTCACAGGTGCTTTAACAACCTGAACGCAGGCAATCGAGCCAACCTCCTCTTCTACGCTTTCATTACTAGTCCCAATTTCAAATTCCAGTTCACCCTGATTAACCCAGCTACTCTTTTTGAGGCTCTCAGTCAGGGAAAACTTAACCTCATGGGTTAAAGCAAACTCGCCTGCTGACTCTCAGCCACTTTCTCATCATCCCTTGAATTTTTCTAACCGAAGCTGAACCTCAGCCTCAGTAGGTTTACTTTCTCTTTCAATCTTTTTATTAGTATTAAAAATATTATGAACAAAATACAATTAAAATATTAATAATGGATTACAAACATATAAACTCCCATTACACATGAAGGAATACATAAACAATGAATACAGTATAAATAAGTTTTCCCAAACATAAACCATATAGTATATATATGAACAAGGTAAGTCTAGATATTCCATAATATATAATATAAAAAAAGAGAAAAAAAATAAATCTATATATGAAAGTTAACTAATCTACTAATCTAATATCTAAGGGAAAAAAACAAAAAAGGAAGAAAAAACTAAAAAAAAACTAAAAAAAAGAGAAGAAAAAAAAGGGCTGTTCATAGTATCTCACAAGCATACATAAACATCAATGTCGTCAACTCCGATCCTCTCAACATACATACGATTAAAGCTGAAAAAACCAATAAGCCTGGCACAGGGCCATTACATCATATGAAAATATTGAATAAATGGCCTCCATATCTTTTCAAATTTATTAGAAGTATCAAATACAGCACTTCTAATTTATTCTAAATTTAGACATAACATAGTTTGAGAAAACCAATGAAATACCGTGGGAGGATTAATTTCCTTCCAATTCAACAAAATAGATCTTCTAGCCATCAAAGTGAGAAAAGCAATCATTCGACAGGCGGAAGGAGATAAGTGAAGTGAGTCCATCATCGGTAAAACAAAAATTGCGGTAATAGGATGGGGTTGTAAATCAATGTTCAGTACCGCCGAAATAATATCAAAAATATCTTTCCAATATTTTTCCAAAATCGGACATGACCAAAACATATGAGTTAAAGACGCGATTTCTAATTGACATCTGTCACAAATAGGGTTTATATGAGAATAAAAATGAGCTAATTTATCCTTGGACATATGGGCCCTATGTACAACCTTAAATTGTATTAATGAATGTTTGGCACATATAGATGATGTATTAACTAATTGAAGAATTCTATCCCAATTCTCAATAGGAATAATAAGATAAGGCTCTCTTTCCCAATCATTTTTGGTCTTATCAAAGGGCACTGAACGTATCTTCATAATTATATTATAAAGTTTTGATATAAGCCCTTTTTGAAAAGGGTTTAATTCAAACAAACTCTCCAAAATATCTGAAGAAACAAAATTTGGGAATGAAGGAAGTTCCGTACTTAAAAAATGCCTAACCTGTAAGTATCTAAAAAAATGAAATCTAGGCAAATTATATTTATTTGCTAATTGCTCAAAAGACATAAAACAGTTGTCCAAAAATAAGTCGGAAAATCTTAATAATTCCTTAGTTTTCCAAGCCAAAAAAGCTTGATCTATAATTGAGGGGTGGAAAAAACAATTAGATACAATAGGACTATTTAACACGAATTGAGTCAACCCGAAAAAATTCCGAAATTGAAAGCATATACGTAAGGTATATTTAACTATCGGGTTGTCGATTCGATTCGGCAATTTAGAAAGAGCAAAAGGGAGAGATGTCCCTAAAATAGAACCCAGAGCATAACCAGATACCGATTTAGTTTCTGAACTCACCCAATGAGGGCCAAAAGGACCATCCCATTCTTTCAACCGACATATCAAATATCTAATATTAACTGCCCAATAATAAAATCTGAAATTGGGTAATGCCAACCCACCATCCTTCTTTGTCCTCTGTAAGTATATTTTACCTAACCTGGGATTTTTATTCTGCCATATATATGAGGAAATTTTTGAATCAACATTAGTAAAAAAGGATTTCAGAATAAAAATTGGTACCGCTTGAAAAATATATAAAAATTTAGGTAAAATAACCATCTTAATAGCATTAATCCTACCTATCAGAGATAAAGATAATGGTGACCACTTAGTAAACAAGCCTTTAATCTGATCAATTAAGGGTAGAAAATTAAACCTAAATAATTCTTTATGGTTTTTTGTAATTTTAATCCCTAAGTAAGTAAAAGAGTCTTTAACTACAGAAGGTCTGCAGTGGCTTTAAGGACAATCCCAAGCCATTCTAGATATACATGAAGAAAAAGATGACTGGAATGAGTGTAGGACCGGTCGGGGATAGAAGATGAAACAAGCCGCTGAGGTCCGAAGGGCAGGTCCGGAATTAAAACTGAATTCACCAGTCAGAGGGATGTTTGTGAGGAGGACGTTAAACAGTCCGATGTGCGACAACATACCGAGGTTAAGAGAGAGGATGTACTGGAACTTCTAAAAAAAAATACAGCAGGTTAAATACGTCTTCTTGTGTGGTCGGGAGAAAGCCTGAGTGACTGCGGGAAGCGGTGAGTCCTACTTCAGTGATGGGCAAATTATCAGAGAACTTTCTTAGAAACAGGATTTACGAGAATTTGGAGAAAGATTACTTAATTTGGGAGAGTCAGTATGGCTTTGTGAGGGGCAGATCATGTCTCACGACCCTGGTTCAATTCTGTGAGGATGTGACGGTTATACTTACGGTTAAGCCTGTTAGGACCTTTCAGAAGGCTTGGTATCCTGGGAAAGTTGGCTTGTCGATTCAGGACTGACGCTCCAGGAGGCCGAGGGTAGTTGTGGATGGGCGTTTTCTCCCCGGATGCTGGTGCCAGTGGTGTCCTGCAGAGATCTGTTCTGAGACCCCAGGATATTTGTGCTTTAAAATGATGTGAATAAATAAGTGGAAGGGTGGTTTATTGTCTTTGCAATGATGTGGAGGTTGGTGGAATTAGGGATAGTATAGAAGGTAGTCAGAGTTTACAACAGGACAGTGACAGGACGCAGAGCAGCGCTGGGAAGTTACAGATGGAGTTCAACCCTGAAAGGTACGAAGTGATTTACTTTGGACGGATACATTTGAAGGCTGAGGTGATACTCTCTCGAGTCAACCGAGGGCCGCACATTAGTACGAGTTCCACAATGGAAAGAGAGTGATGAGACTCTCTCCAATAAGCCGAGGGCCGCTCATCAGTACGAGAACCACAATCGGCACGGAGCGGTGCGCTACAGGAGCAGAAGGAAGTGTGATTGACAGGTGAGCTTGAACACTTCCGCTGTTCTGCACATACTCACAGAGACGCTCGAAAGGCAATATGCCTGACAGTAAATCAAGAGGAAAAAAATACAACTTCGCGGCAAATGATACAACAGCCTGAGAACCTGCTGATTGATCATAGATTTTGCTTACTATATTTGTTCAAACAGAGAATGGATGGAGAAATAGTGGTAGAATTGTGGCAGGTCTGAGAATATCTTTAAAGTTAAACAGACTACATCGCAGGTCACCGTTATGGGGCGGTCAAGTCCTTCACTGGCAGAGGTCAGTTCCTGCCAAACGGCCCATGTGTGCGCTGGAAAACATTGTTCTTCAAACTTTCCTCAGCCCTCGCTAATCTCCCGAAGACACTCTCCCTTTTTGACCACAGGTCTCTGGAATATCGCTGTGGATCTTTTAAATTGTTTGGAGGAAAATGTGCAGTGTATTTTATTGTAACACATGTCAGCTGTCACTGTGATTTCCATCACTCACACCGCCCGGAATGGCTGGAACGAACGAAAGAAAAGATGATGAATGTTCGCCTTTAATAAAGAAGTGTTCTCCGTTTCACCCGCCAGAACAAACTCCTTTCCTCAATTTCAGAAGCGAATGTGCTCCGTCAAATATTCCAAATATATCGACTTCAAGCTGAATGCCTGATTTAAAAGCAACAATGACAAAATATATCTTCATTTAAATAGCTGAAGCCGGGTATCATGGAAAATAACATGGAAAAAAAGCACATCATATTTTGTTTTAAAGTAATTACATTGCAAAATCCCTTGAGGAGTCAAATTCATGACAAGGGGATTGAGAGAGTAAATCTAGTTTAACGTAAGTGTTTGTGTAGTTGGTTGTCACTAATGTCCCTGACGTGATCGCCACGCTAATTACCTCAGTGGAATTGTTCTCACCCCAATAAAAGTTTGCTAAACCGATCACCAGTCCATCTGAGCAGCTGAAACGTTCCGTACAACTGAACGCTGCTTCTGAACGAATATGGAATATCCGGCGATTTACTACATCGCGGCCATTTTCTATCCCACACTTGTAGCGGTTGGTGTCCCCGGTAAGATGCCGGAGCTGGTCACTTTATGTATGGTGCCGTCGTTACTCTGCTGCGGTATTCGCACTGTTACTGAGCACAGATGCTACCGTCGGCTGAAACGTGTTTCCGGAATGGAGGTTTCAGGCATCTAATGGTTTTATTTTCATTTTCGTACTTTGTTCGAAGTGAATATTCTTTTGTCAATTACGCATATGCCGATATTGCCATTGTTTCATAATTTCACCTCGCTAGGCTTTCTGAAGTGATGCTGGTCTCTGCTTTTCTAGGTCCGAGTTTCTATCAGTGCAGCCACTCTGAGCTTAAAACAACATAGCAGCTTATTTAAATGACTGTCCAGTCTATTTCCGACACGCGGGTCTGTAAATGATAAATTGTGTTTTGTATCTTTTGATTCCACTTTGTCACGGCTGCAAACAATCCCTTTAGCTCTTTCACCTCTAGTAATGGAAATGGTGTTGTTTACTGGGACGATCATCCGTTCACCGGTACGTGAGCCGTGGAACTGAGATTCTTTGCTCTAACCTGCCCAGCCGGAGTGCAGCGACGCAGACTCCCGCTTTCCACTTCCAAGACCCTACCCTGCATACCATCGGTAGAATGGGGGCATGCAGGGAGATGACCATATCTCTAATCACTTTTCAAATTTCTTGCAGTTAATTTAACGGCGATGGTGATCCTCTCTCGGGGAAAATGCGGACTCTCCAAATGCATCACCCGTTACCTGGTTGGAATGGCAGCAGCCGAGCTACTGGTGGTTATCGTTGCTGCTTTAATGGAACAGACCAACAATATCTACATTTATTCCAGAACCCTGCTCATCACTCCTGTGTGCGCACTGACACTTGTATTTCGGGTCGTAACGTCGGACTGTTCTGTTTGGTTTACGGTCAGTTTTACCTTCGATCGCTTCATCGCAATCTGTTGCGAAAAGTTGCGGGAGCGATACTGCACCGAGAGAACAGCAACGGTGGTTATCGTGACCGTGGTTATAGTGAGCTGTGGGACAGGGGCCGCGTTTTACTTTGTCATTGAACCTTACGTCATCATTGACAACACGCCGTGGCGGTGCACCGTCACATATGAATACGCTACTTCACCCGTGTGGAGAGGATACCAATTACTGGACTGTATTTTAACACCATTGTTACCAATCGGATTAATCCTGGTGTTAACGGGTTAACCGTAAGGTACATCGTTGTGGCAAATAGAGTCCGCAGAAAGCTTCGGCACAGCGGCGACAATCAGAAAGATGCCGAGGTTGAAAAACGCAGAAAATCGATGATTTTGCTGTTTTCTATATCAGCTAATTTCATATTATTGTGGATTCCCCATGTAGCCCGTTCTCTAAAATGGCAAGCGCAAAACTATTTTTACGAGGACAGATATTTGAGTTCCCCGGTATATATCCTCCAACAATTTGGGTTAATGTTGCAAATGCTCAGCATGTGCACCAATACTTGTATCTATACACTGACACAGAGGAAATTCAGAGAGGAGCTGAGGAATGGAATGAAGTATGTGTTTACATTAAATGGCCATCTGTGTAGATAACGTCCGCCTACAATGGCAATTCAGCGGAGTTTTCAAATAAAGCCGTTTTAAAATGAACAGGCTTGGCAAGTATGTCATAAATTCAACCATTCATATGCCTGGTCATCCGGGAATTGGAGAATTGGCGGAAGATTGCTGACGTGATACAGTTCAGGTAGGTAGCAATACAAACACTCAATGCTGCTGGCGTGAGTGTTAGATTGGTTGAATTATGTTACAATCTATCACAGACACTCGCCTGTCTGTGAAAGGTACATGAGATTCGCTTATGTACATAGACTAATTTTACGTACTTAAATAAACGCTAGTTGCGCGAACATCTGAACATGATATGTGTCTGACAGGAAATTATAAATTGACAATGTCAATGGCCACTGAAATGTGTCAACAGGACAGGGATGGCTTCAGGGCTTTCCGAGTTTTAGGAGTTTCAAAATGGAGAGGGTCGGGTAACAGAGTGTAAATTGAGCGCGATGGGAAACCAGGGATAGTATCGCAGCTGCAGAAAGGGAGGACAATGTGGAGCGTTCGTTTGTTGATAGACTGTGAGACGAACACAGAAACATGAAGGACGCGATCTCTCCGTTTGGAGTATTCTATGCAGCCGCCCACAAGTTGAACAAAAATAAAAAACGGCGACTGAAACAGGGAGGTACCGATCGGGAAGCGGAACTTGGACACGTGTCATGTTATTGGCAAGGGCAACTGAAAATTCCCTAATATTCTTTGGCACGTCCCCAGGGTAAAAGGTTTGGTTATGACAGAAATCCTCAGTTGTGTGCTGGAAGGATTCATGTCACTATATGAAGACAGGCGGACTTGCGAACAGTCCATACGGTATCTAATATTAGAAAAGGAAACGGACCAGGTGACAGATCTCTCCGCGGGTCAGCATTTCAGCACGACAGGGAGAACTCCCTGACATCCACCCTGCACGGGGATAGGACCAGAGAGCATGGAATTATTTAATTGCGATATATCGGGCTACGTGGCAGGAACTTGGGAAGGTAAATAGGAAAATGATGTACTCAGGGAAATGCACAACACATATGTGGAGATTGCTCAGGAAACACTTACATGGGGTTCAGTAAAAGCTTGTCTCATTGAGGCAGGGAAAGGACGATAGCGGAAAGTAACCCTTGCTGACAAGAAATTGGAACAGCTTGTCAAGAGGAAGAAAGAAAGATACTTAAGGTTCAGGAAGAAAGGATCAGATTGGCTTAGGGCGAGTAACAATGTAGATAGAAAATGAATTTAACAACGGACTTCAAAGTTAGAAGGGGAGTAGAGATGCACTAAGATAAGTGAAGAACAGAAAGATGACTAGAGAGGGTGTGGGCAGATCAGAGGTAAAAGAGGAAAACTTGTGTCTGGAGTCCAAGGAGGCGGTGAAGCTCCTCACTGAATACATAGGTTAATGTGAACACAGCGTCAAAATGCAGACATGCCAAACCTGCCGACGCTGAGAAAGAGGATGCGCTGGAAACTTGGAAAACATTATGATAGATGATTCCCCGGTGCCGAAAGGGATATAGTCCAGGTAATTTTGGAAGGCGAGCAAAGATATTGCTGCACTTTTGGACAGGATATTTGTGTCTTAGCTGGCCACGGAGGTAGAACTAGATGATTGGAGAGTGGAAAATGTTATTCATTTGTTGACGAAAGATGATAGGGATATTTCTTGTAATCATAAGCAGGCAGTTTTACATCAGTAGTGGGTAAACTACAGGAGAGGATAATTGAAGAAGGAATTTATGTGTATTTGGAGAAACGTAGTCTGGTTAAGGAGAAACAACATGGCATGTTGTCCTTTATTAGCCAGATTGAGTTATTTGAAAAAAGTGAAAATAAATCAAATAGAGGAATTAGAACAGTCGATGTGGGTGCATTAATTATGCTCAGGCTTTTCATCAGCTCCCCAAAGTGGACTCATTCAGAAGGTCAGAAGGCATGGGATCGAGGGGAACCTGACTGCGTTGATTCAGAATTGGCTTCCTAGCCGAAAGCAGATGATGTGGTAGACAGAGTGAATTCTGGCTGGGAGACAAAGGGCAGCCGTGTTGCGCACGGAGAGTCGAAACTTCGGTACACTTTACAACTCTATTGCGAGTCCGCAGTTACAGTGCTGCAAGAAATAGGGCTGAGGAAATAATCGATTTAATCTGACCACACAGCAACACCTGGATAATTAATGGAATTAGGACTGACGATGTGAGCAAATCACTGAGCAATTGACTGCACCTGCGCGTTTTCTAAACTGACCTGTCATTTACATATTACAGGGCAAATGCTACAATGACTTTACAACCTGATTTCCAGTGAAGCCCTAGAACTTAAAACCAGCATTTCAAAGTGTTCAGCAGCAGCTTCTGGCGCTTATTAAAAGAACCAGCCTTCCAAAATGTCAATTCCATATTCCCAATTCAGGTACACACCAATTTATCTGAATGCCAATTTACCTCTGAATCGTGGTTTTATCGTATCGGCTGTAGATACGCTCATATTGCGATCCATTTAACTCTGAATCCACATGGCCGGTGTGGAATCCTTGTCTCCCTCTGAAATCAATAATAAATGAAACATACAAATCTACACAAACTGAAAACGCAGCGAACGCAAAGCAACTATTTGGGCTCACACTTGTCTTCCTTGAAAACCATCGCAGGCAATTGGGGAATACAAAATAAAAAATTTCCAAAGTTTCCATCTTCTCATGCTATAACCATTCAAGAACAGTATCAACGACTTTATAGATTGGTCGGTGCTGCGACACACTGAAGTTCTAACCCAGACATACAGTCAGACACCGATAGGGATCCACTGCACAGAAACAGGGTCTTCAACCCGTCAGGCCACTGAGGAATTACTTAAACTGCCTACTGCCATCGACTGAACCCGGACCGTGGCCATCCATATCCCAGTACTTATCCAATCATTTCGTAAACATTGGCATCGGAATCTCAATCACTGCTTGCGTTGGCGACACTGTCTACACTCTGACCACCCTCTGGGTGAAGAAGTTTCCCCTCATGTTTCCATTAAACTTTTCACGTTTCACAATTCGCCCATGATTTCTAGTTGTATTCTCACCGAACATCAGTGGAGAAAGCCCGCTTGCATTTACACTCTCCATCCGCCTCATAGTGTTGTACACCTCTATGAAATCTCCCCTCGGTCCCTACCCGCTCGGGAATAAAGTGCTGACATATGTAACCTTTCTTTTTCATTAAAAACATTCAGTCCCGGCAATAGCCGCGTAATTTTTTCTGCATTCTTTCAGCCCTTCTAGTCCATGCCGACCCGTTTTTGTTGTTACTGCCTGGTTCCAGCTACCTGCACCAGAGCCTCCATACACCTCCCATCCACGTCCTCACCCAAATTCCTCTTTAGTGTCTAAATCAAACCCACATCCTCCATTTCCACTGGCAGCTCATTCACACTCTCACCAACCTCAGAGTGAAGAATTCCCATTCAGATTCCCCGAAAATAATTCACTTTCACCCTAAACGTATGCCCAATGTCAGGGTGAGAGGGAGGACGGGGCAGAGAGGGAAGAAAGTAATGGGGAGGGGTGGTCGAGTGCGGAGAGTGAAACAGAGCGGAGAGGTTATACTTAATATCTTTCAGAAAAAGTAATTGTCTGAACTTGCGGCAAACCTACTCTCCATACCCTGTACATTCTCAACCAAATTATTGATCTAGATGACAAGTAGCAATGGTTGATATTCAAAGAAAATTTTATTATCAGAGTACATATATGTCACCACATGCAACCCTGAGATAGTTTTTCCTACAGGAACACTTAGTAAATCTTTAGAATAGTAACAGGATCAATGAAAGATCAAGTGGAGCATAGAATTCAACAAACTGTGCAAATGCAAATATCATTAAATATCAATGAATAATGAGAGCAATGCGGTGTAACCCTGGGGAACCTCACTAGGCCGGGCCTCTAGTCCAATAAACAGCCTCCCACCATCACTCTCTGCTTCCTACCATCAAGGCAACTGTGCATCCAGTGAGCCAGCTCTCCCTGGATCCCGTGTGATCTGACTTTCCACAGCAACTTACCATGTGAACCTTATCAAAGGCCTCACTGATGCCCATATCGGCCACGATCCTGGGACAGAGGTGTCACCGATCAGAGGGTATGAATTTAAGCAGAGGATGCAGAGGTTTAGAGGGATCTGAGGAAGAGATTTCTCACTCAGAGTGTAGCTGAAATCTGGAACTCGCTGCCCGAGGTGGTGGTGGAGGCAGGTCCCTTCACAACATTTACGAAGAGGATGAGCATTGAAACTGCCGAGATACAGTCAGCTATGAACCGAGTGCTGATAAATGGGACCAGTGTAGACAGTGAGTGGATGGTCAGAACAGGTATGGCTGGCCAAAGGCCTATTTCTGTGCTGTGTGATCAAACACTCTGGACATGCTAAATTAACGATAGGGACACCGCAAGGCATTGATTTTAAATCTCCGCATCCCTCTCCAAACTGAAATAAACCACACTGCACCCCTTTGTCACCACTGTGAGTATCAGTTTCTGTCAAGGTAACACACAAGTTGATCACTTTTGCTGAACAACTGGCAATTGATGAATTTTCTTCCATTAATGTTGCTGCCTTACAGCAAAACTAACCCTCTCACTGTGTCAGAATCAGTGATTAAATCAGACCCCAAACACTGTGCTTTCATCCCTGCACGTTGTAACTGGAACCATCTCACTGAGGGTCTGATGGAGACATGGGATCACATCTCCCCTGCTTCTGACATTTCAAAAACCCTCAGAATGGTTTTCTGATTCATTCTGAAGGTTATGGTACTTTCAGCTCGTCGTCAGACCTGACAAACCATGTCTTCCCACAGCTGGTTCCACCTGTTGGTGTGTCCTCTTTCCTCCACCTCCAGGGAAGCTGCATCTCCACACAAACTCCTCACTTGAGACGACTGTCTGTACCCGTGACACAGGAAATCACATCACTGTCACTCTCCTGATACCGTGTCTGACCTGCTCACCTCCGGGTACCCTCCCTCAACAAGCCTCTTCCTCAGTCACCATCTGTGAGATTATATAAAAATATAATTACTTTAAAACGATCTATCAGACAGCTCCTGTACCCCTCCATCCCGGACGATTGTTTGCTGATTAAAACTCTCTGTCCTCAGGCCCTTCCTATTCCCTTTCCCTTTGCAAACTGCATATACGCCAGCTGATCCGAATCCACTGTGAGGACATTTATATCTCACAGGAGGAGGTAGAAACCCGTGTTGTTCTCTGATACAGAGGTCACTGACACCCCACCGCCATCCCAATCTGCAGCAACAGCCCATGACGGTGACAGCTCTGCCAGACACTGGGGCTTTGTAACAAACACAATGTTAACAGCAAGATTAGACAGTAATTCATTTGAAGAGAGAATTGCTGCTCCCTGAAAGGACACGCGAGCGTCCGATACAACGGAGCAGATCCTCCCCTGTTTACAACTTTATTTGACCCGGGTCACGGAACGTCCGATCATCCCAATTTCTCACAACAGCAACCCCACCCACACCTCCCCCCCCCCCCCCCCGATTACAGTCCACCCATAACCTCTACCCACACACACACAGACAGATCCCCTTCACCCCAAACCCCTCCCAGCCTGGGAACCACAACTAACTGATCCCACAGCCCGGGCTCGGGCGCAAAGCTAAAACCGGGGCTGCAGGACCGGAGAGCCCGGAGCCTCCAGCTGTCCGGCAGAGCTCGTTCCCGACACTTTTCATAGAAACATAGAAAACCTACAGCACGATACAGGCCCTTCGGCCCACTAAGTTGTGATTCCACGGCAGCCGGCCCCCGATTTCCACAAACCCGAGATCAGACCCTTCTTCACGGACGCCTAAACAGAATAATAGCTACGGTGGGCACTGCGCCTGCGTTTAGCAGGAGGTTCTGGGCTGCACCAGCCTTGGCCGGGGGTTCCTACAGAGGGAGCAGTGGCTGGAGGCGGGAGGGGCAACGGAGAGGTAAATCACAAACACGACAAAGTCTGCAGATGCTGGAAATTCAGAGCAACACAAACAAAATGCTGACGGAACTCAGCAGGCCGGGCAGCAGCTATCAGACAGAAAAATCAAACTCCCACCCCACCCCACGCATAAAAAAGAACGTCATCCCGATCATCAACCCCCAAAACCCACCCCTCCCGCACAAAAGGGAACAATAACATCGACCCCCGATAAAAAGAAAAAAAAACCCTACCCCACGACTGCGGAGGAGCCGGTGTCACCAGTGTAGAGGCGGCCGCATCGGGAACAGCGAACACAACGGGCGACCCCGAAAGATTCACAGGTGAAGTGTCGCCTCACCTGGAAGGATGTTTCGACAACGGAGAGAGTTCGGCCGTCCGGCCCTTTCACTGTGACACCCCGAACTCCACATCAACCCCGTCCAAACGAATCTGGGTGAACTTTAATGACCAATAAATATAATCCTCTCAGCTATCAGCTGTCTGAGTGATTCCCTGACTCTGAGAGGAAGGGGTATCTATGGTCCACACTGTCAGGGTGTTGAGTTTACCAGGAGACAAAGACTGCAGGGACGAGAGGTTTTCTGTTGACTAATACACTGTGTGTGGACCCCGCTGGCAATTCTGGTGTTGTGACCCGAATCGAGACAAACACCACGCTGCCCACTCCACCAACAACGCGGCACAGCCGGACACATAACAGGGGACTTTACATCCCACAACACTGGATTCAGTGATGAAACCCGTAATTAATGTTGTTGTCCCACTGAAAAGTCCATTAAGGTGCTTTTAAATGCCAGCGCTCTCACACAGGTGACGTCACACAGCTCCTCCCCCCACACGCTTGACGTCACACACGGGCTCCCCACACCGGGATCTGCCCTCACGTGCGCGGTGTCTTACGTCACCCACGCGCTGCTGTGCTCGAGCTTTATCGGTTTAACGGCTGGGCTAATAATCGCGTGACCAACCCCTCCCGCACCGCTGTCAACAGAGGATTCAGGAGCAGCGCTATTCTCGTTGGTGCGAAGCGATGTCAATCACAGGTTACAACCAGTCGCGGAGGCGGACAAGCCGAGTGGGCGTTACCCCGCTGAGTTCGTCTCCCGCTCGAGCGCCGACCGCCTCCTCAGAGCGGAGAAAACCTCAAAGTAAATGTCCACTTTCTGATTTATTTCCATTTCCCTCCGAGGGAAGTTGGGGCGTTTGTGAAGCGTCTCCTGCGGCCGGAGTCTGATGTATCGCTGAGAGGTAGGAGGAGACCGCTCGGCCCGTCGGTTTGATGCCGGTTCCCCGGGGAGGGAGGGAGAGGGAAGATTAGATAGATAGATAGATACTTTATTCATCCCCATGGGGAAATTCAACTTTTTTCCAATGTCCCATACACTTGTTGTAGCAAAACTAATTACATACAATACTTAACTCAGTAAAAAATATGATATGCATCTAAATCACTATCTCAAAAAGCATTAATAATAGCTTTTAAAAAGTTCTTAAGTCCTGGCGGTTGAATTGTAAAGCCTAATGGCATTGGGGAGTATTGACCTCTTCATCCTGTCTGAGGAGCATTGCATCGATAGTAACCTGTCGCTGAAACTGCTTCTCTGTCTCTGGATGGTGCATCTCAGATTTTTGGATTTTCTCCCCATTTAGAAAATAGTCTGCACATTTATTTCTTCCACCAAAGTGCATGACCATACATTTTCCAACATTGTATTTAATTTGCCACTTTCTTGCCCATTCTCCTAATCTCAGTCTTTTTGCAGCCTATCTGTTTCCTCAAAACTACCTGCTCCTTTACCAATCTTCAAATCATCTGCAAACTTGGGAACAAAGCCATATATTCCATCATTAAAATCATTGATATACAGCATAAAAAGAAGCTATTCCAACACCAATCCCTGCAGAACACACTAGTCACTGGCAACCAACCAGAAAAGGATCCTTTTATTGCTGCTCACTCCTTCCTATCAATCAGTCAGTGCTCTAACCATGCAAGTAACTTTCCTGTAATACCACGGGCTCTTAACTTGGTGAGCAGCCTTATTGAAAGGATGAAGATGGTGTGAGAGGGGGTGGACAGGATGTTTGTCCCGGGGGGGACAGGAGGGGCTCATCTGTGGAAATGTCTGAGCCCACGGTGGTGACGAGCAGAGGGATTCACCACATTGGGGGCAAACACCGGCAGACTGTTGCCCTGCAAGCGGGGCCAATGGTCCGGGAAAAGTGACAATTATTTGTGCTTTGTTGAGATTGTACCTGGAATATGGTGTAAAATCCCGCTCCCCATACTAACACGGGTTATACAGACCAAAGAACAAACTGCCGGAGGGTCGGGCAAAGTGACAATTATTTGTGCTTTGTTGAGATTGTACCTGGAATATGGTGTAAAATCCCGCTCCCCATACTAACACGGGTTATACAGACCAAAGAACAAACTGCCGGAGGAATTCAGTGGGTCGGGCAGCATCTGTGGAGGGAAATGGACCGTCAACATTTCGGGCCGAGACCCTCCCTCTGGACTGAGAGTGGACGGGAAATAGTCAGGGAAAAGAGGTGAGGGGTGGGGATGGGGCAAGAGCTGGGGAGTGAGAGGTGGATCCAGGTGAGGGGGAGGTGGGTGGGTGGAAATAGTGACAGGGGTGGGAGGTGAATGGTTGGGGCAACACGGGGCTGCAGAAGATGGAAATTAATTCCATAGAGGATGAACAAAGAGAGTATTTGTTATAGAGAGTGCGATGAAGATTCACCAGACCGATCCCTGGAGAGGTGGGGTCATCATATAAAGAAAGATCAAATATGATAACACTTTCATTTGGAGAATCGAGGACTGAGAGGTGAACGCATTGAAATGCTCAACATCATTACCGGTTGAACCAGGGATCCCAGTCTCTGAAACAGTGGGTGGACTGTCCGGGACTGAGATGAGGGGAAATGTCTTCACTCCGAGGGTGATGAATATCTGTAAATCCCCTCCACAGAGGGCGGTGAAGACTCGGTGATCGTCCTCACATAAAAGAGAGGCCGGCAGATGTGTGGAGACCGAAGGGATCGAGGAAATGAGGATTGGGCAGAAACATGTGGCTGAGATGGGAGAACAGCCGCCATCTTGCTGATGGTTAGAGGGGCTGAATGGCCTCCTGCTGTTTCTCACTTGATGTTTCAGTGTTCCTGTCCAGTGAGCCTGGAGGAATATGAACAGAAATTAGTGTTTATAAACACAGAACTGATTTAAATGAAATGTGAATATTTCCTGATTGGGTCTAAATTATGTTTTGGACCGGGATGGGAATCGAGCCTGTGACTCTGTGACCTGGGGGGGGGGGGTGGGGGGGAGGGAAAGGGATCGGTGTAGAGATGGTATGGAAAAGTAGACATGTATCTGGTGTAAATATGGAATAATCTGGGGAATGTGGTGGATGGGTCGGGCAGTGTGTGAGGGGAGAGCAGTGTCACCGGTTCAGGAGGGAGACCCTCCACCCGTCACCTGATCCCGTTTTCTGTTCACGTTTTTCTGCAAATCTGCAGCATCTGCGGGTCACTGCTCTACGTGTACGTGTAGCTTCATCTTTCCCTGTTCAGACAAGGCAGTGAGATCCGGATCGGTCACGTCCTCTCATTGTTGGTGGACAATGTTTTTTTCCTGCAATATTTTCTGCATGTTTCATTCACTGTTTCGACGTGCTGAAGTGTTGCCAATGTTTCTGGGTGTCTGACCCATTTATGTGAGAATTTAGCCATTTGTATTTATCTGAGCTTCTCATAAATGTGTAATGTTTAGTTCAGCTTCACTTCAGAATTACCAAAGCAACAACCCAGTCAAATAGTTCCACACAATTAAAATGGGGAATTTATTATCATCATGTACTGAGCTACAGTGAAAATCCTGCCTGACGTACCATCCACACAGATCGATACATTACGACAGTACATTGAGCTGATATACGACAGAACAATAACTGTAACAAAGTATTATGGCTGCAGAGAAAGTGCGGTGCAGATAGACATATGGTGCAGGGTCACGTCGAGTTACATTGTGAGGCTGAGTCCATTTTATCATTCATTTGGCTTGTAACTGCAGACAGGAAGCCATCCTTCAGCCTGGTGTTACGCCCTTTAAGGCTTTTGTATCTCTCCGCCAATGTTGGAGCGGGTTTGCAGCAAGAATGTCCAGGTTGTGAGGTTCTTTGAGTACATGACCTGCTTTTCCGAGGGAGGGGAAGTGTAGGAAGAGTCCATAGAGGGGAGGCCTGTTTCTCTGATGTTCTCTGCTCTCCAAAGTTCTCTGAAGTTCCTTGCAGTCATGGGCAGAGCAGTAGCCATACGAAGGCGTGAAGTATCGACAAGGAGCTCAGACACCTCGGCCTTCACCCTGCCTTGTGTAGCTGGATCCTGGACTTCCTGTCAGATCGCCGGCAGGTGGTAAGAGTGGGCTCCATCTCCTCTGTCTCTCTGACCCTCAGCACACATAACCCACAGGGTTGTCTCTTTGGCCCCCTCCTTTACTCTCTGTGCACCCATGACTTGTGTTGCCACCCACATCTCCAATCTGCTATTTAAATTTGCTGACAGCACTACATTGATTGGCCTAATTTGAAATACTGATAACAATCAATCAAATGCCTTCTGACAAGGCTCGGTCCAAACAAACTTTTCACCCTTCTTCAGGAGATTGGTCAGAGGAAGAGCGATATCAGCAAAGTTCTTACAGAACTTACGATAATATCCATCCATTCCCAGAAACCTTCTAAGAGCCTTCTTAGCAGTCAGAATAGGAACTTGAGAAATTGCCTGGACTTTTGCCCGAACAGGAGCCAACTTCCTTTGACCTACAACATAGCCAAGACAGGTCACACTGGCATGGCCAAGTTAACTGTAAGGTTGTCCAATGAAAGCCTGTCAAATAGCATTTCTACTGCAGAGCTATGCTCTTCCCAAGTGCTACTCCCAGTAACTAAGTCATCAATATAGGTATCTGTGTGTTCTAACCCTCAAATTACAAAATCAATCATTCTCTGGGATGTTCCTGGAGCATTTTTCCTTCCAAAAGGCAAAACATTGTATTCATACAACCCAGATGGTGTCACAAACACAGAAATTTATCTACCTCTGTCCGTCAATGGAACACACCAATACCCTTTCAACAGATCAATCTTTGTAAGAAATTAGCTTTTCCAGCCTTATCGATGCAATCATCCACCCTAGGGATAGCATAGGCATCTGTTTTTGTTACTGCATTTACCTTCCTATAATCAGTGCAAAATCTAACAATACCATCACGTTTGGGTACAATAATGCAGGGTGACTCCAATCTCATTTTGAAGGCCTAATAATACCATTCTCCAGCATATACTCAATTCCCTGGTCAGCCAATTTACACTTTTCTACGTTCATGCGAAGTGGGTGTTGTTTAATCAGTTTGGCTTGACCAACATCTACATCATGTACTGCGACCGTGGTTTGCTTGGGAACATCGGGAAATAAATCTTTAAACTTCAGAATTAATTCCTTCAGCTGTTGTTGTTGCTTTGGCTGCAGATGAGACAACTTGTTAGCAATGTTTTCTGGAACAACCGAGTTCATTAGCCTAACTGGGACCATGTTTGGCTTGTGAAAAGTCTCAGACGAGTCAATTGTTTCATTCTCAGGGTTGCCAGTTTCATTTGTTTTGACAACAACACACACAGATAGTACCTGCTGTCAAAAAAGGCTTTATCATATTTATGTGTACCACCTGTGTTAGTTCAAGTCAGTTGGGTGTTTTAATAACATAATTCACATCATTAATTTGGGAGACTATTTCATACGGTCTATTGAATTTCACCTGAAGTGGATTCGTTAACATAAGGCAAGCACCTTATCTCACATCTGGTATTTTCTTTCGCGAGCACTGTTATCAAACCAACACCTCATTTTGTTTTGAGAAATCTTTAAGTTTTGTCTCGCTAGACTACAGGCTTGGTGTAGTGTATTTTTGAACTTCAAAACATAGTCTAACGAGTTAACATCAATCCACTGTTCCTTTTAACAAGGTCAAAGGACACTCTGCGACCAAATACAAGTTCAAATGGAGTAAAGCCCAGTGATTCCTGTACTGACTCTCTTTCTATGGACAAAAGCAAATGTATTCCTTCATTCCAGCCTTTTCCATTTTCAACACAATATGTCTTAATCATTGTTTTGAGAGTAGAATGAAATCTTTCTAAAGCCCCTTGTGATTCTGTATGGTACGCAGATGATGCAATTTGTTTTGCTCCCAGTTCAGAAATTACCTGCTGGAATAATCCAGATGTAAAATTACATCCTTGATCAGACTGGATTTCTTTAGGCAAATCGAATAAAGTGAAAATCTTGGTGAGAGCCATGGCCACAGTTTTAGCTTTAATATTTCTGAGAGGTATTGCCTCTGGGAATCTGGATGCAGTACACATAATAGTTAGCAGATACTGATGGCCAGCTTTAGTCTTTGGCAATGGGCCAACACAATCCACTATAACTTTGGAAAAGGATTCACCAAATGCAGGTACAGGCCACTGGGGTGAGCTCGTTAGGTTTACCCACAACTTGACAAGTGCCTTTTGGAAACTCTTATTCAGGGTAAACATAACTTTATGAGTTAAAGCAAACTGATCTGCTAATCCAGCAGATTCCTGCACAGTGGCAGCATCATTTCCATCTAAATACGTCTTTATGCCATCAGGGACGCACCTTCTGAATTCTTCAATTAAAACCAACTCTTTCAAGCTGTTAAAATCATCATTTACATGTTCAGATGTGCACCAGTGGTCAATACACACAAATTTCTCATAAGCAAATTCCGTATGTCTGGTTCACAGATTTCTTCAAATTTCTAAACTTTTGCCTGTCTGCCTCTGGGACCAACTCGTAAGCTTTGAGCACAGCCTGTTTCACTATGTCATAATGTGTGGTGCATGGTCATGTGGTTAAGGTGTTGAACTAGCGATCTGAAAGTCATAAGTTCGAGCCTCAGCCGAGGCAGCGTGTGTGTGCTTGAGCAAAGCACTGAACCACACTCTGCTCCTGCACATTTATAGCCCAGTGGCGATGATTGGGGCAGCATAAATAAATAAATAATACGCTGCTTCAGAGAATTTTCTTTCTGCTTTTCTGCCTCTCCAGCCTGAAACTGCCTCTGCCTTTCCGCAGCATCCATCTTTAATTTTTCTAACTTGTACTGGAGCTCAAGCTCACGAGGTTTACTTTCAGGAAACTCCAACTCCTCCACTTTAAACACACCCTCAGATACATAATGTTCAGCTATTATCCTCTGCATCTGTGCCCTCTTCATTGTCAATTTCACCTTAGCAAGTATTAACGTTTTAGCAATACTCTACAACTCAATCCTTCTGGTGTCCTCTAATGCCTGAGAGGATCACACTTCCAGATATCTATCAACATCCATTGCTGCTGATTTTCCACACACAAATAAATCAAAAGGGATTTCCCCAATGAAATTGATATTAAATCAATCCTTAAATTTGTTCATATCCCAGATGCAGGGCACATTTTGTTACAAACCGTAACGCTTTGGAAACGAACCAGCAGCAACAGACTACTCCCAGTGGCCACACATTTTAATTCCACGTCCCATTCCCATTCTGATATGTCTATCCATGGCCTCCTCTACTGTCAAAATTAATCCAAACTCAGGTTGGAGGAACAACACCTTATATACCAGCTGGGTAGCCTCCAACCTGATGGGATGAACATTGGCTTCTCTAACTTCCGTTAATGCCCCTCTTCCCCTTCGTACGCCATCACTGACATATTTAATTGTTTGCCTGTTTTCCATGTCTCCCTGGTGCTTCCCCACCACCTTTCTTTCTCCCGAGGCCTCCTGTCCGATGATCCTTTCCCATCTCCAGCTCTGTATCACTTTCGCCAATCACCTTTCCAGCTCTTAGCTTCATTCCACCCACTCCAGTCTTCTCCTATCATTTCGCATTTCACCCTCCCCCCACTACTTTCAAATCTCTTAGTTTCCTTCCTTTCAGTTAGTCCTGACAAAGGGTCTCAGTCTGAAACGTCGACAGTTCTTCTCCTTATAGATGCTGCCTGGCCTGCTGTGTTCCACCAACATTTTGTGTGCGTTGTTTGAATTTCCAGCATCTGCAGATTACCTTGTGAGTGTTATGTGTATAAATGTGTATAAATATAACTCCCAAACTATTGAGCTCGGGGGAAACAAGGTTTGGAGTCTTTAGATGGTAAAGTATGAAAGTTCAGTTCAACCATGGAATACGTGATGAGAGAGAGATATTTGTAATCCAGGGTAATTGTTGAGAGAAGGCAATTATGTCATATTCCACAGGTTCCATGGTGGTAAAACGAGACCAACAGTTGCCGTAGATTTTATCTGTCATCCTTCCAAATCCACATACTAATTACCACCCGAAGTGACTTGTCATAAGGGATATCGTCTTAATGAATTACCACACCACAGCCAGGCAAGGGTTAACACATAAGTGGTCTTCACAGGATACCCCAAATCAGATCCACTCCTATGGATTAAATGAGGTGACGACCACACATTCGATGTACGGTGAATCGATAATTAGCCCATCCTTGTGGGCATAGGAAAGTTCCAAACAGTGACCCTTGGCCACTAGTTCCCTGGTTTTGATCCTTCCATTTTTCCTCCTTCGTCTCCGTCTGACTCTGTGTGTCTGTGTCCTTGGTTAAAACTAAACAAGCTACAAGTCAGACTGATTTGCCTTCTTAATCTCTCTCTCTCTCTCTCTTAAAATGACAGTCTACAGCAAACAAAACCTAGGGATTCATAACAATGGCCACTCCCCACTGTGAACTGACTGGTGTGCCAGTAGGTGGGATGACTGAGTGAATCCTTTCCCACATTCTCAGCAGGTGAACGGCCTCTCTCTAGTGTGAACTCGCTGATGATTCTGTAGGTGGGATGACTGAGTGAAGCTCTTCCCACAGACTGAGCAGGTGAACGGCTTTTCCCCAGTGTGAACTCGTTGATGTCTCTGTAGGTTAGCTAACCGAGTGAATCCTTTCCCACAGACTGAGCAGGTGAACGGCCTCTCCCCAGTGTGAACTCGCTGATGACTCTGTAGGTGGGATGACTGAGTGAATCTCTTCCCACATTCTGAGCAGGTGAATGGCTTCTCCCCAGTGTGAACTCGCTGGTGATTCTGTAGGTGGGATGAATGAGTGAATCCCTTCCCACAGACTGAGCAGGTGAACGGCTTCTCCCCAGTGTGAACTTGCTGATGTGCCAGTAGGGTAGATGACAGAGTGAATCCTTTCCCACAGACTGAGCAGGTGAGCGGCCTCTCCCCAGTGTGAACTCGCTGATGACTCTGTAGGTTGGATGACTGTGTGAATCCCTTTCCACATTCTGAGCAGATGAATGGCTTCCCCCCAGTGTGAACTCGCTGGTGTCTCTGTAGGCCAGCTAACCAAGTGAATCCCTTCCCACAGACGGAGCAGGTGAACGGCTTCTCCCCAGTGTGAACTCGCTGATGATTCCGTAGGGTGGATAAATAAGTGAAGCTCTTCCCACAGACTGAGCAGGTGAACGGCCTCTCCCCAGTGTGAACCCGCAGGTGATTCTGTTGGTGGGATGTATGAGTGAATCCCTTCCCACGGACTGAGCAGGTGAACGGCTTCTCCCCAGTGTGAACTCGCTGGTGACTCCGTAGGATGGATGACCGAGTGAATCTCTTCCCACAGACGGAGCAGGTGAACGGCTTCTCCCCAGTGTGAACTCGCTGATGTACCAGTAGGGTCGCTGACAGAGTGAATCCTTTCGCACAGACTGAGCAGGTGAACGGCCTGTCCCCAGTGTGAACTCGCTGATGTACCAGTAGGGTAGATGACAGAGTGAATCCTTTCCCACAGACTGAGCAAGTGAACGGCCTCTCCCCAGTGTGAACTCGCTGGTGACTCCGTAGGTTGGATGACCGAGTGAATCTCTTCCCACAGACTGAGCAGGTGAACGGCTTCTCCCCAGTGTGAACTCGCTGATGTACCAGTAGGGTCGATGACAGACTGAATCCTTTCCCACAGACTGAGCAGGTGAATGGCTTCTCCCCAGTGTGAACTCGCTCGTGACTCTGTAGTCGGGATAAATGAGTGAATCTCTTCCCACAGACTGAGCAGGTGAACGGCTTCTCCCCAGTGTGAACTCGCTGGTGAGCCATTAGGTCAGATAACTGAGATTTCCTTTCCCAGAAATTCAGCAGATGACCAGCCTCTGCCCGGTGTGTTGTGAAGTGACTGGTGTGTCCACAGGTGGGAAGACTGATTGAACCCCTTCTCACACACAGAACAGGTGAATGGCCTTGCCCAGTGTGAACTTGCTGATGCACCTTCAATTGTGATAACCGAGTGAATCCATTCCCACTGTCCGAGCAGGTGAAAGGCCTTTCTTCTGTGTAAATTACAGGCGTGCCTGTTGGTCAAATGACCGAGTGAATCCCTCCCCACTGTCTGAGCAGGAAGGGTTGTCAATTGGTTCCCTTGCTCCACTTCTTAAATATCTCGACAGAGACAACAAAACTGCTGTGCCATGTTTGAGCTTCCTGGAGTCGAATTTCTTCTCATTTTTAACCTGTAAAAAGATTTACAAAATCCATCAATGGGTGTAGGACAACATTTCAGATGAGATTACTTGAGTTGCCAAGGTTTGATCTGGTGTCACACTGTTACAGTGAGGTTCAACGAAAGTTGGACAGAGAAATCGACTTCTGACTGGGCAGAGTGCTGGTATCTGGAATGACCATCAATTCCCTGATGCTCTTCCTGTCTCTATAAGAATGGGGCATTTCTGCCGTCTCCTGGCTCAGTTTGACTCTCTCCATTGATATTATTCCCTGTTCCCACTGAGCTGCATGGGTTCCTCACTCCACAGTAACTGAAACACTCTCACACAAATAGTTTTTCTTGACGTGCAGCTGGGATCTTCTTTTATGTATTATTAACTTAAAGTGCAACAGTTTTAAAGCCATATAAAAAAATCCTGCTGAAATGACTGGTTGGTTCACACAGCTGTCAAAAGGGGTTAGAGTGAATTTTTGTATTATTTCAGGTTCTTGTCACAATCATAAAAAATTTCAACACAGAATCAGGCCCTTTGGGCCATCTAGTTTGTGCTGAACTATTTAAACAGCCCCCTCCCACACCTCTCCCATCCGGGTACCAACACAAACCTCTTAAATGTTGAAATTGAGCTCGCATGCACCACTTGTGCTGGCTGCTCATTCCACAGCCGGATAACCGTCTGTGTGAAGAAGTGTCCCCTCATGTTCCCCTTAAGATTTCACCTTTCACCCTTAACCCATGGCCTCTGGTTGTCGTCCCACCCAATCTTCGTGGAAAAAGCCAGCTTGCATTAACACTATCTGTGCCTCTCTATCACAATCAAATCTCCCCTCAATCTTCTGCATTCCAAGGAATAAAGTCCTGATTTGTTTAATCTTTCCTTATAACCCAAGTCCTCCAGACATGGCAACATCCTTGTGAATTTTCTCTGAAATCTCTGAACTTCTTTTACATCTTTCCTGTAGGTAGGTGACCAAAACTGCACAGAATTCTCCAAATTAGGCCTCACCAATGTCTTCTAGAAGTCAACATAACATCCATCTATTGTTATCAGTACTTTGGTTCATGAAGGGCAATGGGCTCAAATCATTCTTTCCATCCCTATCTACCTGTGATACCACTTTCAGTAAATTAAGGACTTGTATTCTCAGGTCCCTTTCTTCCACAACACTCCTCCGTACCTGACCAGTCACTGTGAAAGACCTCCCCTGGTAGGTCATACCAAAGTGCAACAACTCACACTGGTCTGCATTAAATTTCATTTTCCATTGCTAAAACCATTTTCCCACCTGGTGCAGATCACACTGCAAGCCATGATAGTCTTCTCGCAGTCCGCTAAACCCCAGTCTTGTTGTCATCCACAAATTTGCTGATCCAATTAACCACACTATCATCCAGATTACTGATATACATGACAAACAACAACAGATCCAGCACTGATCCCTGTGGTAACCACTAGACACAGGCCTCCAGTCAGAGAGGCAACCATCTGCTACCACACTCTGGCTTCTCCCAAAGACAGTGTTTCATTCAATTTACTGTCTAATCCTGAATGCTGAGTGACTGAACCTTCTTGACCAACCTCCCATATGAGACTTTGTCAAGTGCCTTGCTAAAGTCCATGTAGACAACATCCACTGCCTTGCCTTCATCCACTTCCCTGATAACTTCCTCGAGAGACTCTAAAAGATTGGCTAGAGCCATGCTGTCTATCCTTTATCAGTCCACACCAATCCAAATACTTACAGTATATACTTGGTTCCTGCACACACATTCCAATAACTTTCCCAGTTCTGATGACAAGCTTACCAACGTATAATTTCCTAGTTTAATTTTACAGCCTTTCTTGATCAGCAGAACAACATTGTCTGTCCTCCAATCCTCCAGTACCTCACCTGTCACTAAGGATGATTTAAATATCTGTGCTAAGGCCCCAATAATTTCTGCACTTGTCTTCAGCAGGGTCCTAGTGAACAACTTGTCAGGCCCTAGGGATTGATCCACACTAATTTGCCTCAAGACAACAAACCCCTCCACCTCTGTAATCTGTACAGGGTCCATGAAGTTGATAGATAGATAGATAGATACTTTATTCATCCCCATGGGGAAATTCAACTTTTTTCCAATGTCCCATACACCTGTTGTAGCAAAACTAATTACATACAATACTTAACTCAGTAAAAAATATGATATGCATCTAAATCACTATCTCAAAAAGCATTAATAATAGCTTTTAAAAAGTTCTTGTCCTGCCTCACTTCTATACACTCTGTGTCCATCCCCTGAGTAAATACAGATGCAAAAAAAATCTCCCCAAGTCTATGTTATCCCTTCATATGGATTACCATTCTGATCTTTCAGAGAATTATTTTTTTCCCTTGCAATCTTTTTGCTCTTAACATATCTGCAGAATCCCTGAGGATTCTCCTTCACCTTGTCTGCTGGGGCAACCTCATGCCTTTATTTCTTTCATAAGTGTTCACTTGAATTTCCTGTATTTCATAAGTACCCCATTTGTTCCTATCTGCCTGTACCTGGTATGCACCTCCTTTTATTGATCTGGGAGAGGAAAGCCAAAGGGGTGATAGATCTGCATGGTGGGAGGTGGGGGTAAGGAGGGTTAAACTAAGTTGCACGGGGAATGGGAGCCTGAATAACAGAACAGACAGTGGAGAGGTTGTGGAGACAGATGTTGTTCAGGCCTTAGACGAAGTCAGGAATGAAAAAGTTGAGCATGGTGCAGCCCTGTATATATATGCTGAGCCCTGTATATTTCAATACAAGGAGCAGCGTAGGAAAGGTGGATGTGTTCAGGGCATGGATCAACACCTGGAATCAACACTAGGATCTGGCAACTGTGGATTGGGACAGGCTGCTTTATGGCAAAGGTGTGCTTGGTAAATGGGAGGCCTTCAAAGCAAAATTTTGAAAGTAGTAAGCAGGTATGTCAGAATAAAATGTAAAGATAGAAACTGTAGGGAAACTTGGATTGCAAGAGATATTGAGATCCTGGTAAAGCACAAAATGGAATTGCATAACAGTGATAGGCAGTCAGTTTCTTATGGAGTATAAGAAATGCTAGAGAACACATAAGAAATAAATCAGGATGGCTAAAAGATGGCATGAGGTCGCTGTCACAGAAAAGGTGAAGGATAATCCTCAGGGATTCTAGTGATAGATTAAGAGCAAAAGGATTGCAAGGCACAAAGTTGGTCCTCTGGAAGACCGGAATGGCAATCCACGTGTGGAAACAAAGTAGATGGGGGAGATCTTAAATAGTTTTCAAACTCTATTTACTCAGGAGATGGACAAAGGGTCTATGGGAGTGTGGAAAAGTGGCATTAACCATTTCAACCCTGGGGGAAAAAAAACACTCCTCTGGCCACTCACATGCTCAATACCCCACATCATTTTATACACCAAAAAATGTCTCTAAATATAAACAAGGAAATTATACATTGCACAATCTACTTTCCATGATTCAGTACATTTACACGGACAGGTGTATAACAAGGGCCCAACGAATATCAGGGTCAAACAGGCCCAATTCACCCCAACCACAAACTGTTCTTGCTGCTACTATCCAGGAAACGGTATCACAGCAAAAGGAGCAACAACATCATCTTCCACCAGGCCATCAGACTGACTAATTCATGCTGATACAATTGCATTTCGATGTTATATTGACTGTCCTATGTACAAACTATCTATTATAAATTACTATAACTTACACATTGCACATTTAGATGGAGATGTAAGGTAAATATTTCAACTCCTCATGTTTATGAAGTATGTATCTAATAAAGTCAATTCAATTCACCCTCTCTACTATCTGTTCTGTCATTCTGGCTCCCATTCCCCTTACAACTTATTTTAACCACATCACCTCTTCCCCTGCTCTCACTACCACTAGCAAGCCTTAGCACTAGGATATTCATCCCCTCTTGTTCTGTTCCTCTAACTAACAAATCCCCTATCAGCCTTTTGACTTTCCTCTGCCAGGTAATTCCCCCCAACAGCTACTAAAATGGTCCACCTGTTGTTGTGGGGGATGGCCACTAGAGTACTCTGCGATGCCTATTTGACCTCATTCCCCTTCCTGATTCTCACCCAGTTTCCTGTGTCCTGCACCTTGGGTGTAACTCACCTCTCTTCATGTCATCTCTATCACCCCCTCCAACTGCTGGATGATCTGGAGTTCACCTATTTCAAGTTGCAGCTCATTGAAGTGCAGGGTTACAAGCTGCACATATTGTAGTTGAGGGCATCAGGGACACTGGTCTCCCCTCCTTCCCTCCAATACCCCTCTAATTTGTAATAGCCAGTGTGCAGATAAATCTTGTACTGTGCATTTTTTTTTACCCAGTGACAAGATGTGCACAGTGAATTTTATATAGAGAGGTATTCATTTTCACAGCTAGCAAATCATTGTCAATAGGAAGTTTGATCTCCTCTGGGTTTGATCCAGTTCATCTGCACTCTCCCACAACCTATGTAGCAGGCCTGTAACAGGAAATAGAGGATTTTCTCACCAAAGCTTTTGCACATTGTCCATATGTGGTTTGCTTGCTAAATTATGCTTTAAAAAGTCAGATTTCCAAATTTCACTCCACTTCTTCCCACTTGCAAATTCTCCAGCAACTTTTGCATCACCAAAATGAAACAGGCATCACTAGTTTCTGTATTCTACATAAATATTCCCCCTGAACCCTCCCCCAATGACTGACTGTGGTGAACTCAGTGAATGAAATCCCAATGAATATGAAGGGAAGGGCAGTAGTCTGTCTCACTGGAGTCTGGCACATTTGTGATGTGAAAGCTACTTGTTGCCCAGGGCAAAGGTGTTTGATATCATTACATACCCAGAGAGAATGGGACAAAACATGTTCTCACCGGTGGAAAAGTCCAGAGCAAGAGCAGGTAGAGGAAGCAACACACACAAAATACTGGAGGAGCTCAGCAGGCCAGGCAGCATCTACGAAAAAGAGTACTAATGCCGATTTTCTCAACTGCTGATGTAAAAGATTTTGTTCCCTTTCCATAGGTGTCCCATGGTGTCCGAAATTCAGAGGAATTATCCCAAAGTCGGTGTTTAAGATAAAAACATGGAGAATCGCTCTTACCTGCAACCGACATTTTCAAAGCCTTCTGTGTACTGCGCGCATGCGTGATACTCAGGGATGTCCTCAGTCTGACGCCTGCGCATTCCATCGGCGCTTCAGCGCCGGTGAAATTCTGAACGCATGGCCCTATGGGTAATCACGGTGCCATTGAACATTTCTGCAAGTACCGGTTCAATGTCCATACCTCATTTTTTAAATCTTGGGTATAGAAAAAATCTGCAGCTGTTTTAACGCAGAAATTGGCTCCCATAAGGAATATACTCAATATCAACGTGTATCTAATGCCAAAGTAAAATGCAGATATAAAACACAGGAGATTCTGCAGTTGCTGGAAATACAGAGACGCACACACACAAAACGCTGGAGGAACTCTGCAATTCAGAGAGCAAATAAGCAGCGGAGTACACAGGCTAGGCATGCGGAAGGGGCTCTGCCTAAACGTCTTCTATTTATTCATCTCCAAAATTTCTGCCTGATCTGTTGATTTCCACCTGTGTTTTGCAGAAATTAACCACCTTTTTTTTTCAATCAGCCAGTTTCCAAATACTTCTAATCTTTCACTTTTAACCACATCCTGCTGGTCTTATTCGTCCTCCTCCTCTGGACCCCATCTCTCTCTGAAGCCCCTGACTCAGGCTGGCAACTCTTCGGTTTCTGACCCTGCACCATTGAAGATTCACTCGCTAGTCTGCTGTCAGACTTTGGAGGTGCATTGTGTTACGAGACCGCAGGTTCATTTACTGTGAGTGTCGCTTTAAGTGCCTGAGTGAGGCGGGGCTCTGACGTCAGACACAAGCTGCGGCAGCCTGAGGGAGCGGGAGCGGGAGAGGGAGAGGGAACTGTTGGAACTTCAGCGTGTGACTGCTATAGGCTGCAACACTTCCATGCCCAAAAGGTTGGGTTGATCTGATCATCGGCACGCAGTGCACAACGGATGTGTGACTGTCAGTTCGTATCATCCATATGTGTGGATTTGCTGGAGTATCCCGTGGTATCACTTTTGTTGGCCCTTACGTTGAATCGGGGTGTTCTGTGGTAACCACTTGAAGACGATATCCCTGTGACTGTCATCTGGTGATATTTCTAAGTGGATTTTGGAACTAATCGACGGATAAGATCTTCGGTGACTGTAATTTCGTTTACCCTACGTGGAATGTGTGTGGAATTCTTCGTAATTGCCTTCTCTCTACATGTTCATGTGGATTTACCAAACATTTAATGATGGGAATCTGTCCCCCCAGTATAATACCTTACTACTCCAATGCTTACCAACTGAGTTAGCCAACATGATTAAAACAAATAATATGGATTGGCCTGACAATGACCGAAATCGAATGCGATGAGCTTTGACATATTATTGGGACCCGGCTTTCGAATCCCGATCAACCTTGAAGGGAACTAATATTAAAGGTGAATACGTTCAGCAGGAAGAAGGACGCGAGGGGGCTACATCTGGGGATCAGAAATGGGAACCAAAACCTACCAAGGGACAGGTGGGGACAACAACCTGTTTAGAAATTGACAAGCAAGGATGCTTCCTAGCGTAAGTACCACCCCTCAGGAAGAGCCCAATGTAATATTGACAGTTGCTGGAATTCCAATTCCGTTTATAATTGATATGGGGGCAACCACAGTCACTCTTGATCAGGAAATAGTATCGGAAAAGGGATTCCAGCTATCAGAGCTGACAATCACTCTGTCTGGGTTCAGAGGCACGGAACGTACGTATTCACGTACCCAGCCACTGCAGGTGGAATTCCAGGGGAACCAGTGTGAGGTTTCATTTACAGTCACCACCAGTCGGGGGTGTAATCTCGTAAGGAGAGACTTGCTCTGTCCGTTGGAAGTTGAGATTTTATGCACAGACAAGGGTATCACCCTGCGACTAGCGAACAACTGACAGCTTCCCCAGTTTCCGAATCCCCAGTGCTGGGGACTCCACTGCGTTTGAACCCCTTCCGCCAGCAGCCGACTCTCATGTGACTGTGCTATGACCCTATGGGGTGCTCTCTGAGGAAAGCCAATATCATGCACCCCATGAGGGACAAAAGTTCCCAGTCACAGTGATTGGAGAGGTTAAAGGAAGAGAGGGCAGTGCATTACTGGCCGAAGTTCCGGATTTCCTTTGGTGACAGACAGGACTGGTGGCTCCCCATACCACCATCAGGGTTTGCCCTGGGTTCAAGCCAAAGAGCCCAGGATTCCTTGCCTACATCCTGTCGAAACAAGCCTCCAGCACTGAGGGAGACTGGCAAGACTTGGCTGCAGGCCGACTCCGATACTGGAAAGACTTTGAGGTGAAGACGGGACATCTGGTAAGATATTCTGTTAATATTGACTGAACCCAGGACATTCTACCCCCTCTCTGGGCAATTTCAGGCCACGAGCTGAGCAGCAGCAATGCCCCCCCCCCCACTGAGCAGATCACCGTGAAAGATGGACTGACTCTCCCATCCTTTCCACAATACCCCCTTAAGCCCGAGGCAACATTTTCTGAGGATGGAAGCTCATTTGTAGATCCAGCAGGGAATCGATGCGATAGTGACGGACAGTGAAGTAATTGAACAGGCCTCTTTTGAAGCGGCTGTCTCCGCCTAGAAGGCTGAGCTGTTTGCTCTGACTCGTGCCTGTATCCCAGCAACAGAATAAAGTGGGAACGTTTACACAGACTCCCGTTATGCATTTGGAATTGTACATGACTACGGGGCTCTCTGGGAACATGGGGATTCCTGACTTCCTCTGGCCGCCCCATTAGTAATGCAACCTTTGTAAACAACTTACTCACCGCTCTACTGCTACCTCAAGTTTTGACCATTATTAAATGTGCAGCCCATACTGGGAAATTAGTTAATTACATTAACTGATTCAGAATTGGCTTGCCTGCAGAAAGCAGAGGGTCAAGGAGGATGGAGTACATTTGGATTGGAGGGTTGTGACTGGTGGTGTCCCACAAGGATCGGTTCTGGGACCTCTACTTTTCATGATTTTTATTAATGACCTGGATGTGGGGGTAGAAGTGTGGGCTGGCAAGCTTGCAGATGACACAAAGGTTGGTGGTGTAGAGGATTGTCGAAGGTTGCAGGGAGACACTGAATGGTTGCAGAACTGGGCTGAGAAGTGGCAGATGGAGTTCAACCCGGAGAAGTGTGAGGTGGTACACTTTGGAAAGACAAACTCCAAGGCAGAGTACATAGTAAATGGCAGGATACATGGTAGTGTGGGGGAGCAGAGGTATCTGGGGGTACATGTCCACAGATCCCTGAAAGTTGCCTCACAGGTAGATAAGGTAGTTAAGACAGCTTATGGGGTGTTAGGTTTCATAAGTCGAGGGATAGAGTTTAAGAGTCGCGATGTAATGATGCAGCTCTATAAAACTCTAGTTAGGCCACACTTGGAGTACTGTGTCCCGTTCTGGTCGCCTCACTATAGGAAGGATGTGAAGAATTGGAAAGGGTACAGAGGAGATTTACCAGGATGCTGCCTGATTTAGATAGTATGGGTTATAATCAGAGATTAAGGGAGCTAAGGCTTTACTCTTTGGAGAGAAGGAGGATGAGAGGAGATATGATAGAGGTGTACCAGATTTTAAGAGGAATACATAGATTGGACAGCCAGCACCTCTTCCCCAGGGCACCACTGCTCAGTACAAGAGGACATGGCTTTAAGGTAAGATGAGGGAAGTTCAAGGGGGATATTAGAGGAAGGTTTTTCACTCAGAGAGTGGTTTTTGCATGGAATGCACTGCCTGAGTCTGTGGTGGAGGCAAATACACTAGTGAAGTTTAAGAGACTACTAGACAGGTATATGGAGGAATTTAAGGTGGGTGGTTATATGGGAGGCAGGGTTTGAGGGTCGGCTCAACATTGTGGGTCGAAGGGCCTGTAATGTGCTGTGCTATTCTATGTTCTATATACACGTGTACTGTGATGACAGAGTTTTAGTGAGAAAGAGCCCAGTGAACATACCTGTGTCCATTATGACTGACTGTCGTTGGTTGATTGTTGTCTGCTTGTCTGCAGTCCGGGTAGAAGAAAGCACCACCTGCTGGCGATAACCTGAATTACACAATAAAATAGAGCGCGTCAGTTACTCTGCCCTTCATAATTTAAAACACTTCTGTAAGATTGCTGCTCAGTCTCCGACATTCCAGGGAGTAAAGACATAGAGCGGACATTCTCTCCCTAGAACGGAGATCTCTGGCCCTGACAACAGACTCGCAAATCCCTGCACTCTTTCCACTTTAACCAAGCCTTTTCAAAAATATAGCGGCCAGAACCATACTTTGTACTCCAAACACAGTCTCACCAGCGTCTCACCAACGGCCCAAGTCTTTACAGTTTGAACGACCCGGTTGCAATTCCCATCGCTGCCAGTAAGAGTTTGCAGTTTCTCACTGTGATCGCATGGGTTTCCTCCGGGTGATCCGGATGCCTCCGTCCCCACACAGTGGCAGGTTATTTCACCATTGTAAATTGTCCTGTGACAAGACCAGGATCAAATCGGGGGATGTAATAAGCAGCACGGCAATAGTCGGGCCATAGCATCACCGCAAATCCTTACAAATGTGTTGTGTTTCCAGAGCTACCTAATGCCATCGGGCTGGAGATAACCGGAGGCCACATGACTCAGCCCCATTCGGCGGAGCCTGATCCCGCTTCCAATGGCATGGAGCCACTCACAATGTTTCTTATGAATCCGTATTTGTTGCACAAAAGGAGAAAACCAAAACTAAAATTTTCCCACAGAGGGCTGTAATATACACTCTAGAAATATTCAGACATATTGCGATAGCCTTGTCAATTGGCTCGTCTCTCAATACGTAGCTGCAAAACTTCAAAAGATACTTACCTTCACCCAACAGACAGATCTTATTCTGGGGTCTATGACACTGTACCCATAACAACCACAAAATGCTGCTGGAAATCATAGGTCACACAGCATCTATGGGGAGGAATAGACAGACGATGTTTCAGGTCGACGGATTCCTCTCCATCGATGATGCCAGGCCTGTGGACTTCCTCCAGCATATCGCGTGCGAATCTCTTTTTTCCACATCTGCTGGATCTCTATTGTTTACTATCTCCGTATCCCCCTTTTCCCTGCTGTTAAGTATTTTAAAATCACACTTATTGTGCATTAATACTACCTCTATATCTTGATTAAAGAACATTCGGATTCCTTAGTTAACATCTACGCCAATTTTTTCCCCTTTGAGCTGCTGTTCTTTCACAGCACAGTGTAATCTGTAATAATGGACATCTAGACCCGGTCTTACAGTCACATCTCTATAGCGCTATTAGGCCGGTGTCAGATATGATTCTTTCAGAGTAGTAAAGAAAACAATATTAAAGTTTTCCTTTGGATACCAGAAGGGCTTAGACAATGGATATAATTTACTTGGATCTTCAGAAGGCATTTGATAAGGTGCCACACACGAGACACATTAAGATTAGGATAAAGTCCGATTGCGTTATGGAAAAGATACTGTCATGGAGAGTGGAATGCCTGCCAGGCAAGAGACAATGTGCGGGAATAAAAGGGGCCTTTTCTGGCTGCCTGCCCGTGATTAGCGGTGTTCCTCGTGGGTCAGTAATGGGATCACTGCTTTTCACATTGTTTGTTAATGATTTGGATAATGGAATTGATGGCTTTGTGGTAATGTTTATGGATGATAGGAATATAGCTGGAAGGAAAGGTGGTGCTGAGGAAGCAATGCAATTGCAGCAGGAATTAGACAAATTGGAAGGATGGGCGAAAAATTGGCAGATGGAATAAACTGTTGGGAAATGTATGACAATGCGTTTTTGGTAAAGAAACAATAGCGCAGACTATTATCTAAATAGGGAGAAGTTTCCAACATCAGAGGTGTAGGGGGATTTAGGCGTCCTCGTGCAAGACTCCCAGAAGGTTAATTTACAGGTTGCGTCTTTGGGAAAAGGCAAATACAATGTTGGCAGTTATTTGAAGAGGAATAGAATATAAAAGCAAGGAGATTATGCTGAGTCTTTATAAGAGACTAGCCAGGCCGCACTTGGAGTATTGCCAACAGTTCTGGACATATCTCAGCATGGATGTGTTGTTATTGGAGAGTCCAGAAGAAGTTCACGCGTATGATTCCGGGAATGAAGGGGTTAACATAAGAGGAACGTTTGGCAGCTTTGGGTCTGTACTCACTGGAATTTGGAAGAATGCGTGGGGATCCAGTTGAAACCTACTGAAAGTTGAAAGGATTAGATAGGATATGATGTTTCTGATGGTCGCGATATCCTGAACTAGAGGGCACAGCCTCAAAATTGAGGGGCAACCCTTTAGAACAGAGGTAAGGAAGAGTTTTTTTTATAAGCCAGAGAGCAGTAAATCTGTGGAATACTCTGCCACGGACTGCAGAGGAGGTCAAGTTCGTGCGGATATTTAAGGTGGAAGTTGATCGTTTCCTGATCGGTCTGGGTATTAAAGGATTTGGCAAGAAGGCAAGTGTGTGGGGTTGAGTGGGATCTGGGATCAGCTATGATGAACTAGCAGAGCGGACTCGATGGGCTGAATGGCCTGCTCCTGCTCCTCTGTCTTATGGTCTGAGGTTCAGGGGCTTGGAGATGCTGGATGTGGTGATACATTGGTTTGGCCATCGGCTTCGCGGGAGAAGCCAGCAAATGCTGAAAGATGGTTGAACTCTCTGACTTGAGATCAGTGTGAGTGGGATGCCCCAGGGACCGGTGCTAGGTCTATTGTTGCTTATCATCTATGTCAACGCCCTGGATGATTTAATTGCGGCTTTAGTTCGGCGACAGGTAATTTACATGTGTTATGGGCCGTTTGCATTAAATTGATTTATAATGACTGCAGTCAGAGCTTTTGTTGTGAACATACCACGCAGAAATTGACCACTCAGCCCATCGGGCTTTCTGCGCACACAGTGAAATCATGGTTTTCGTTTTGTAATACCACCTGCCGCTTTGTGTAACTGTTTCCCCATCCCCACCTCCAACTGTTCTCTATGTATCGAGGCCTTAAGCAAAATCAAAGTCTTTGCTTCCACATGACGCTGAGGAGATCAGCTCGAAACACCCAGAATAAACACAGTCACAAACAGGAAAGAACACACATTCATCTGAAATGACAAGTTTGGAAACGGAACCCGTGTTGGCAAAACATTTTTTCACACGCTGGCTTTGAAACCGTAACCTCTGGTTCGAGAACTGTTTTAACCTTGACATAAATTGTAGAAAATATCACCCGTGCAGACGGCAAACTGCAGGATCACTGACACCACCACCGCCAGATGAGGTTACTATAGAACTGATGACTTCTTGATCACTGACCCAAAACACAGACAACGTGCTGATTGGGAATAAAGATCCGGAAAAAAAAAATCAGAAGCTGAGTTAGTCTCACCTCAATTCACCAAGAATGTTCTGTCTCCGTGTCGGTATATTTTCAAGTCGTTTTCTGTGAATTTCATTCCATCCAATCCAGCGACAGATATTTAGTAGCTATGGGGGAGGGGCCGGTGTTGTTGTTCAGTGAGACTCACAGCGCGATTTTCGGTGTGCAAGCTGCTGCCTGTCCGCAGGGCGGATTCTCTGCTGAAACCAAACAGACCAGTTCGACACTCCACTTCAACTGTGCAAAAAGGTGGATTAATGTTGTATTTAAGTATTTCTGTTACAGGAAAATAAAACAATACATACCCGTTGATATATAAAAGAAACTTCCCCAGTGTCTGCAATCTGAATGACTAGTAATTGCAATTGCTACCAGACTCTGTGAGATTCCAATATTTAATTTTACTCCAAACTCTCTACATTTATAGTTTTAATATCATTTTTTTTGCAATTTATTTAAATAAATTGATCTTTGGCATTCTCTACTGCGACTGTCCGAGTAGTAAAACAGCAAAATCTCACGGTCGCTCTGTTATTCTGAGTAGTTAGTTTTTATTTTGTGTGAGTGCGTGTGTGTCTCTGTGCGTGACAGAGTGAGAGAGAGAGGGGGAGGGAAGGGGAGAGGGGGAGAGGGAGAGGGAGAGAGGGGGGAGGGGAGTGGGAGAGGGAGAGGAAGAAGGAGAAGGAGAGGGAGGAGGAGAGGGGGAGAGAGAGAGAGAGGGAGGGAGGGAGAGAGGGGGAGAGGGGAGGGGGAGGGGAGAGGGAGGGGGAGAGAGAGAAAAATCGAAGAAGGGACATTTTAGATGTCATTCTCCGTGAGCAAGGTTCATCTGCCCTGACTCAGTAGAAACCACCGTAGAAAATTTGTATAACAGAAGGGAACGTCGTCGTTTCTTGTAACGTATTTGGTCAACAATTAATTTGTTGACTTGACCGTGTCCCTTCTCCCCTTGTATTCCCTCCCGACCCCGACAAAAGCCGAGCCCCGCTGTAAACGCTCACTGATTTGCAGAATCGGAGACAACATTTACCTTTGATGTTGATACCGGACGGGGTTCAGTGGCGGTCCCAGATGACAAACATGCCGACCATGCACCGAGAATTCAGTCTGTACTGCTGCTGCCGATGCTGTTCGGTTATACAGTGTCAGTCGCTGATTACAGATCCGGATGAGCCGGGGTTAATGAGGCAGTCCGCAGTTCTGATCCCTCACCTGCTCGCCGGTCTGGTACAGGTCGGTCAGCGGGAGGAGAGGGGACCAGGACAAATGCAGCAAGCACAGACAGAACTACAGAGACTTTGTGAACCTGCAAGTAGTTTCTGTCTGGATTTCCGTGCAGATCTCACTTTTCCTTCTCATTCCTCTGACGCAACCAGCGGGGCGGAGATTCCCCGTTTTATTCGGCCAGTCTCAGGCTGTGAATTTGATCCAGCCGGGTTGAGGCTCCACCCTGTGTGTGAACTGGACTGTCCGGCGCAGGGCGAGTTTCAGCCGAAACACTCCACACCCGTCACAGCTATTTCGGGGTCCCATTCTTTAAGACGTGACGGAGCGGGAGGATTAATGTAGGAGGGGGGAATCACCAGTCAGAGAAAATGTCACGGCAGTGCTCCGTCAGAACAGACTGCAAACAGGACTAGTGAGGCGTCCTGTGTGGAACTGGGAAATAAGAAACGTATGGCCACTTTAACGGGACTGTGGCGACCCATTTCCTAGCACACTCGAACCGGCTCACATTTAGCCAGCGTGCAGGCACAAAGGCTAGGTCCGCAACAAAGGGAGCAAAGCCGGCGGGGTTTGCGAGTACGTGTCTCTTGGAGCATCCGCGCCCGGGGAGGGCGGGATGAGGGAGGCTTTAAAGCAAGGCTGTGGAGTTCGAATAAAATGGACAAGGGAGGATAGAGTTCGTCAAATGTGTCGAACAACTTTTCCTTCATCAGTACCAAAGGTCCCAACAAGCGAGTATACAGTATTGAATCTGCTATGAAGGAATGAGGCAGGGCAGGGGACAGAAGTTTGTGCATAGGAACACTTTGCATCCAGTGACCACGATGCACAACATGCACTTAAATATGCAAAACTTAGGCCTGATCCGTGCGTTGAGATTCTGAATTGGAGAAAGTGCAATTTTGATGGTGTCAGAGTGGATCTGGCAAGTGTGGATTGAGACAGGCTGCTGCTTTGTGGCAAAAATGTACTTGGAAGGTGTGAGGCCTTCAAAAACAAAATTTTGAGACTACAAGCTTGCAAGTGCCACGCAGAACTAAAGGTAAGAATAGCAAGTCTAGGAACGCTGATATGCAAGAATTATTGAGGCGCAGGTTAAAAGAAGAAAGGAGGTGAATGGCAGAGAATAGCAAGTAGGATCAAATGAGGTCCTTATGGAGTCTAATACATGCAAGAGAACGCTCAAGAGAGAAATCCGGGCGGCTAAAATAAGGCATGAAGTACCTCTAATAGACAAGGTGAAGAGAATTATTGAGGATTCCACAAACATAATCAGAGCAAAAGGTTTGCACTGAATAAAGTTGGACCTCTGGAAGATCAAAATGATAATCTGGTGTAGTCTGATATAGCGGTATTTCAGTGGAGTAAGGGAAATTACTGTGTGAGAAGAGAGGAGTTGGCCAAAGTAAATTGAAAGGAGCTGCTGGCAGGGATGTCAGCAGAGTAGCAATGGCGTACGTTTCTGGAAAAAAATGAGGAAACTGCAGGACATGTGTATTCCAAAAATGAAGAGATACACCTACGGCAAAATAGTACAACCGGGGCTGACAAGGGAAGTCAAAGCTATTGTAAAAGCAAAAGAAAGGGCATACAACAAAGCAAAAAATAGTGGGAAGATAGAGGATTGGTTGGCTGCCAGTGACTAGTGGTGTTCCGCAGCACTTGGTGTTGGAAGAATTTCTTTTCCTGCTGTATGTTAAATATATAGATGATTGAACAGATGTGTTTATCGCCAAGTTTGCAGATGATAGGAAGATTGTTGGAGAGGCAGGTAGAGTTCGGGAAACAGGTCAGATAAAAAATGACTTAGACGGATTAAGAGAATGGGCATGAAAATATTCGAAAATGCATGGTCAAGCACTTTAGTAGTAGTAATAAATGTGCGGACTATTTTTGTATAACGGGGAGAAAATCCAGGAATCTGAAATGCAGAGGGACTTGGGAGTCCTTGTGCAGAACACCCAGAAGTTTAATTTAAAGGTTGAGTCGGTGGTGAGGAAGGCAAATGTCATGTTAACATTCATTTCAAGAGGTCTAGAATACAAGAACAAAGATGTGATGCTGAGGTTTAACAAGGCCCGGGTGAGGCCTCACCTTGAGTTTTGTGAACAGTTTCGGCACCTCAGCTTAGAAAGGATGTGCTGGTATTGGACAGAGTCCTGAGCAGGTTCACATGGACGATTCCAGGAAAGAAAGTTTTACCACAAGGAACGTTTGATGACTCTGGGTCAGCACTCGCTGGAATTCAGAAGGTTGAGGGGGAATCTCATTGAATCCTTTTGAAGCTGAAAGGGCTAGACCGAGTAGATGTGGAAAGGACGTGGAAGAGTCTAGGACAAGAGGACACAGCCTCAGATAGAGATCGGTGCTTGTCCCTTTGTTGTTTGTCATCTATATCAATGATCTGAAGGATAATGTAGTTCACCGATGAGCAGATTTGCGGATAACACCACCTTTGGGGCTGTAGTGCACAGTGAGGACGGTATCATGTCTTGCAGAAGGATCTGCATCAGTTGTAAAGTGGGCTGAAAAATGGCCGATGGAAATTAATGCAGAAAAGAGCACGGTTTCGCACTACTCTCAGACCAACCAAGCTATGTCTCACACAGTGAACATTGGGGCACTGAGGACTGTGAATAAACAAAGAGATCTGGGGACACAGCTATATAATCCAGTAAAAGTTGTGCCACAGGTAGATAGGGTCCTAAAGAAAGCTTTTGCCACTTTGCCATTCATACGTTGATGTATTGAGTACAGGAGACAGGCTGTTATGTTGAAGTTGTATAATACGGTGGTGAACTCTAATTAGGAGAACTGTGAGCAGTTTTAGTCATCTACCTACAGGAAATGTGTAAACAAGTTTGAAGGAGTACAGAAAAAATACCAGGATGTTGCCGGGTCTCGGGGACCTCTGTAATAAGGAAAGATTGAGGAGGGTAAGACTGGATTCCTTAGAGAATGGAAGATTGAGAGGGGATTTGATAAAGTTAAACACAATTACAAGGGGCATAGATGGGGTAAATGCAAGCAGGCTTTTTCTATTTAGGTTGGGTAGGGCTACAATCAGCGTGAAATGTGAGAAGTTTATGGGGAATGTGGAGGGAAACATAGAAACATAGATAACCTACAGCACAATACAGGCCCTTCGGCCCACAATGCTGTGCCGAACGTGTACTTACTTTAGAAATTACCTAGGTTTACCTCTAGACAATTCGTCTTCATTCAGAGCGTTGTAACAGTGTGACATGAGCCTGCAGGACAAGTGGTGTGGGCAAGCTTGATTTCAATATTCAGTCGAAGTTTTTATCAATACATGGGTTGTAGGGATATGGAGGGTTATAATCCCGGTGTATGTTGGTGTGGGTAGAAAGTTTAACCGCTTTTGGTATTGACTAGATTCGCTGAAGGGCCTGTTTCTGTGCTGTCGTTTTATATAACTCTATGATCCGGGGCACGCAATTTCATCCTTTCTACTGGAAACAAACAAAAACCGGTCCGCCCATGTACAATTCAGGGATGTTTATGACTATTCATTTATTGACTCCAGCATTAACTGATTATTGTATTTTCATCCGGGCAATCTTGCCACAGAAACATCTTCGCCCTTGGTTAACCAGCGGGTTGTTGAGTCTCACTGCATCTGAAAGATTTGAGAAATTTATTTTTCTTAACAGACGCCCATTCTAAATGGCCAGAAATTGTGCCCATGTAGGGAGTTAGAAGTTGTTTGGAAATGGGCGCTATTGAGGGAGTGACGCATGAACTTGAGATGGGCGTCCTCGCTGTTATTGGAATGGCCGTCGGGGAGGGAGAGACGGAGAAGCTGACTATCTTCACCGCAGTTAACCCGGCGGTCAGGGAGGGAATGACTGATTTATTGAAAATTAAAACCAGCCAGGGAGTTGTGTGGTAGGAAAAATGGGAGTCAGGAAGGGAATCATTTCCAATTTTAAAATATTTAAGGGAGTGCAGACAAAAGCGCTGATGACATTCGCAAACTGATAGGCTATGGTCTACGGCAGAGAGAGTGAGTGGAGAAGACAGGGACTGTGGTGAATGGAGAGAGTGGGGGAGGGAGAGAGAAAGGGAGGAGAGAGAGAGAGAGAGAGAGAGAGAGAGAGAGAGAGAGATACACACACACACACAGAATAGATGTAGAGTGAGGAACATCCGGAATTGGTGACAGAAAGCGAGAGAGGGAGTAGATGAAACAGGAAGGGAGAGAGGAAGAGAACGCTGGGGAAAGAGAGGGCGAGAGATTGGAAAACAGTTAGCTTCAAGGAAAGAGTTCGCAGCGTGGGATACGGAGACCTTTACTGGGCGTAGGAAACCCCCGTTGTGGCGTAAGGAACAGTGCAGAGGTACACACAATTCTGAAGGGTATAGATCGGGCTTATGCAAGCAGGCTTTATCCACTTAGGCTGTGTGTGACTGGACCTGGAGGTCATGGGTTAAGTGTGATGTGGAAGGTGAAATATTTAATATGAACAGAAAGGGAAACTTCTTCGCTCAGAGGGCGGACAGAGTGGGAACTAATGGAAGTTGGTTGTGGGTTTGATTTCCCGTAACGAGACACAGATTCACAGAGCCATAGAAGTACAACACAGTAACAGTCTGTTCGGCCCATCTATTCTGTGAAAAAATCTGCCTATTCGCATCGACCTGCCCCGGACCACAGCTGTCCATGCCCCTGCCATCCAGGTACCTATCCAACCTTCTGTGAAACGTTGAAAACGGGCTCGCATGCAACAACTGCGGTAGCAGCGCGTTCCACACTCTCACCATCCAGTGAGTGAAAAAGTTTCCCCTCACTTTCCTCTTCAGCCTGTCAACTTCCATCCGTCGCCCATGACCACTGACTGTAGTCTCGCCCAACCTCAGTGGAAAAAGAAACACAAGAGAATCTGCAGATGCTGGAAGTCAAAGCAACACGCACACAATGCCGCTGGGACTCAACAGGCCAGGCCACATCTATCGAAAAGATTAAACGTGTCAGGCTCAGTCCTGATGAAGGGTCTCAACCCCAAACGTCGACAGTTTACACTTGTGTATAGATGCTGCCTGGTCTGTGGAGTTCCTCCAGCATTGTGTGTGTGTGTGTGTGTGTGTGTGTGTGTGTGTGTGTGTGTGTGTGTGTGTGTGTGTGTGTGTGTGTGTGTGTGTGTGTGTGTGTGTGTGTGTGTGTGTGTGTGTGTGTGTGTGTGTGTGTGTGTGTGTTTTGCTCAGTGGAAAAAATCCTGCTTGCATTTATCCTATATGTACCCCTCAGTACTTATTGCACCTCTGTCAAATCCCCCTCTGTGCTCCTAGAATTAAAATGCAAACCTATCCTTCTTTCCTTAAAACCAACAAGATCCTTGTAAATTTCCTCTGGACTGCTTCAACTTGATTATAGCTTTCCTGTTAGTAGATGACCAAACCTGCGCACAATACTCCCAGTCAGGCCTCAATGGCGTCATATACAACTTCAACATTACTTTCTGTCTCCTGTAATCAGCACTTTGATTTATGAAAGCCGGGGTTCCAAAGGCTTTCGTTTCGACCCCTATATACCTCTGTCGGCAGTGAAATGAACTACGGACCCGTATTGCCAGATCCCTTTGTTCCACCGCACACCCCAGTGTACCGTTCACTGTGTAAATCTCACCCTGGGTGATCCGACTGAAATGCAGCACCTCGCACTTGTCTGCAGTAAAATCCATCCAGTTGTTCAGCTGGTCCAGATCCCGCTGGAATCTAATAGTCTTCCTCCTTGTCCACTGCACCCCTAATGTTGGAGTCATCCGCAAAAGTGCCTATCCGGTTAGACACATTATCATCTAGATCAGTGACACAGATGTCAAACAACAGCGGACTCGGCATCGATCTCTTTGGCACTCCATTAGTCACAGGCCTCCAGTCAGAGAGGCAATCACTCTCTCACTTCTCCCGCAAAGCTAATACTTAATACAATTTACCACCTCTCATTGAATGCCGAGCCACTGAACTTTATTGATCAGCATCCCATGCGGGACCCTGTCAAATATCTTGATAAATTCCATGCACACGACATCCACTCCCTTGCCTTCATCAACGTTCCTAGTAAATTTCCCTTAAAAAGCTATCATACACATTAGACAAGACCTACAGAGCACAAAACTGCTCTGAATATCCGTAATCAGCGCCTGTCCATCCAAATACTCATAAACCTGACCCCTCAGAATACCGTCCAATATCTTTCCCACTGCCGATGTCAAGCTCACATCAGGAGAGAGCCTTTCTTAAACAGCGGAACAACATTACACATTACCCATCAACACGATGGAGCAAGTGTCCTAATTCTGAACATTTATAGTATGGCAACACGAGTGAATCTTCAGATGCCAGAAATAAATAAAAATACAAAATGCTGGCAGAACTCAGCAGGACAGACAGCATCTATGGGAGCAGGTAGTGACGTCGTTTCGGGCCGAAACCCTTCATCAGGAGTATGGTCATGTTTTTGAGTCAGAGGGGGTAATTAAATCAGCCAGGATGAAATAGCGGTGCTGACTCGATGGCCCAAATTCCACAAATATGCCCCTATATCTAATCGCCTTATTCACTATTCTCCAATCTTCCATTGTCTCACTAGTAGCTAAGGAAGATTTAATTATCTCTGCCGGAGCCCGAGCAGTTTCTGCACTTGCAATCCACAAGTTCGGAAGGAACACCTTGGCAGGACCTGGGAGTTTGTCAACCGAATTTGCCTCAAGGCAGCAACATGTCCACCTCTGTAATAAGTATATGGTCAATGAGCTGCTTCGCCTCACTTCTATATGTTCTGTGCAGGCTCTGCCTCCGTCTCCCGAGTAAGACTGATAACACCCACAGCCCCTATAACTATTGGCAACAGCCAACCCACAGCCCCTATAACTATCGGCTCCATGCACTGATGACCATTCTGGATTCCAATTCTGTCCCTTGCAATTGTTCTGCTCTTTCCTTTTCTGTAGAATCCTCTTTGCATTCTACTTCACATTGTCTCCTTGGGCAACCTCCTGTCTTCTTTAACCTTCCTGTTCTTCTCTTAAGCGCTCTCTTGCATCTTCCATACCCCAGAAGTACCTCACTTGTCCCTACCTGCCGATACCTGCTAAGCAACTCCATTTATTTCTTCAATGTCTGCCTCAATATCTCTTGAGAACCAACGTTCTCTGAACCTGTTATATTTACCTTTTATTCTGACAGGCACGTACAAGCTTGCTACTCTCAAAAAGTCACTTTTGAAGGCCTCCCGTTCGCCAAGTCACCACTGCCTGATGACAGCGTGTCCCAAAGCACAATTCTCAAAGCCTTTTTAGATACCATCAAAATTGGCATTTCTCCAATTTATGATCTCAACCCGCAGGCCAGACCGTTCCTTATCTATATTTACTTTTAAAATTATGGCATTATGATCGCTAGATGTAAATATTTAACCTACACAATCTTCTGTCACTAGCCGTGTCTCAGTATCGAATCGGAAATCAAATCTCGCACACTCTCTCGATGGGACATTCATGTAATGATGAAGGAAACTTTTCTGAACACATTTAACAAATGCTACCCAATCTAGGCATTTTGAGCATGGGAGACCCAGACAATGTGTGGAAAGTTAATATCACCTACTTTCACAAACTTATGTTTCTTTGAACTGTCTGTGATCTCTGTATAAATGTGTTCCTCGAAATGCCTCAGGCTGCTGGGTGGTCTGTAATATAGCCCCAGTAACCTGGTCCTATCATTTCTCATTTCTCAGTTTCACCCATAACGCCGCACTAGAGGAATTCTCCAGTCTGTTCTGACGGAGCACTACCACGATATTTTCCCTGGCTGGTAATACGAGCACTTCTCCTTTAACCCCTCCCGCTCCGTGGCATCTAAAACAACGGAACCCCGGAATATTGATTTGTCGTTCCTGCCCCTGTCATAGCCAAGTCTCACTAACGACAATATTTTAAATCGTGTCGATTCACGTCCTGATCTCATCTGCCTTTTTTCAATGCTTCTTGCATTGAAATATACGCAGAGCAGAACATTAGTCTCAACATGTTTTACCTTTTGATTCCTGACTTTGCCTGAGGGCTTAACATCTGTTTATGACACTTGAATAAGTATGTGGATGGGAGGGCTATGGAGAGCAGGTCAGTGGGAATCAGCAGAATAATAATTTGGCACTGTTTCGGGGAGCAGTGCACAATACAGAATACGGAATACGGTGTGGAATATGGAGACTGAGAATCGTATGCGGTAACACTCCCCACTGTTAGATATGGAGACTAGAACCGTACGCGGTAAAACTCCCGGCGTAGAAACGTAATCTCACGGTGGATTTGTTCGGTGACTTGTGAACATAGATGATTAACGATCCCGCAAGTGGAGACTGAATAAAAAGATAGTCTGACCTATAATCAGGCACACCATCTGCTCACCTTTCACCCTCACTCCAGGCTACTTACACTGTCTCCCTCATCACTTCCTCCCCCCAGTCCCTCTTCATTATCCGGCCCTCTACTCCTGCCTTCCCTTCTTGCTCCCTGACGCCCTTATCGTTTCGCCTCTCCCTCACTCCTTCCTTATCATCGCCCATCTCAATCATCATTACTTCTTCACCGCCTCTCTCCCTCTCCCTTCCCTCTTCTCTATCCTTCAAATTTACACCCCTACGACCAGTCTTCCAGTCTCTATCACTCCTTTCCTCGCTCTTCCTTTCTCTTTCACCACACTCTCTACTCCTCTGTTAACAAATCGTACTCCTCTCTCGTGTCTTTCATCTCTTCACTCTCTCATGCCTCTCTTCATTTCTCTCACACTCCCTCCCCTCTATCCATCTGTTTCTCTTACTCTTCCATTCTCTCTCCCATCTCACAATCCCTGTCCCTACCCCTATCACCCGCCATCTCAGTCTCAGTCTGTCACCCTCTCTTTTCCCCTTTCCATCTTCACCTCTCAACCACCCTCTCACCTCACTCAAACTCGTCTCTCTCACTCACTCACTCATATGCCTCTCTGTAACCTCCCCCATTTCCAACCCTCTCCCTCTCTATCTCTCTCCCTGTTCCACACTCTACCCCTCACTCTCCCAAACACTCTCCCTGCTGGCTCCCGTATCCCACACTGTCTTCCCCCCTCTCTCACCCTCTAAATGCACCGCTCATCCAACCCGTTCTCCCTCTTTGCTCCCTCTCTTACTCTCTCAACCGCCTCTCCCTCTCGCAATCTATCTCTCTCTCCGTTCTCTCTCTGTCTGCTCTCTCTCTCTCTTCCTCCCTCCTGTCACAGCCTGCGCTCTCACCTCATCCCATACACACATCAACAATATTTAAATTCCAAGTGGCATTTATAACAAGGATCTTTGTAGGTTCCAGATCTTTGGTAATGGTTTTTATATATGAGGATTAGAGGGATCTTGGATTCCAAGTCCATAGGACACACAAAGTTGCTACGCAGGTTGACACTGTGGTTAAGAAGACATCCAGTGCAATGGACGTTATCAATCATGGGTTTGAGTTTAAGAGCCGAGAGGTAATGTTGCAGCTAAATAGGACCCTGGTCAGACCCCAATTGAAGTACAGTTTTCAATTCTGGTCGTCCTCAGGGAGGATGTGGAAACCATAGAAAGGGTGCAGAGGAGATTTACAAGGATGTTGCCTGGATTGGAGAACATGCCTTATGTGAACTGGTTGTGTGAACTCAGCCTTTTCTCCTTGGAGTGACGGAGGATGAGAGGTGACCTGATAGAAGTGTCCAAGATCATGAGGGGCATTTTGTGTGAGAAGTCAGAGGTTTTTCCCCAGAGCTGAATTGACTAGCACGAGAGGGCAATGTTTTAAGGTGCTTGGAAGTAGGTACAGAGAAGATGTCAGGAGCACAATCCCCACCAGGCAAGATTCAGAAGAGAGGTGATCACATTTTGATCACTGATCCAAACACAGACAACGGATGTTCGCAAATGAAGATCCAAAATACGTTATCAGAAAACGAATTATTCTCATCTAAATTCCATCTTCTCATCTTAATTCCCCAGGAGTATTCTGAGAGGAGGGGTGTTTAGAAGTTGTTTCTTTCAGCTAGCCCCGCCTGCTGCCTCCACACGCTCCCTCTCGCGGATCATTCGTAACCAATGCAACACTCAAAATGCTTGGGAAACGCTGCAGGCTAGGCAGCATCTATTGATGGAAATAATAGGTCGACGGTTCGATCCAAGACCATTCAGCAGGACTGAAATGGAAGGAGAAGGGGTGAGATCATTGATTGATTTGGAAGGTACGTGTTGTTGTTCTGTGAAACTCTGAGGCCAGGGTCTGTGTGTAAGCAGTTGCCTGTCTGGTCCCATTCCTGAGAACAGGGAGCCGCCTTTGGGCTGAAATCAGATCGAACCAGTTCCGCAAATCACTCTCATTAGGGTGTGTGCAAAGTCGCTTTAATATTGTATTTAACCCTTTCTGCAGCAGGGAAGAACGATAGAATCTGTATCTATCCGAACCTTCTTTTTCAATTTTTTAACTCAGATTACAATTTTCTACAGTTTTTAAAAAAATATTTTTCACGATTCATTTAAATAAATGAGTTATCGTTATTCCCAGCTGTAGCATTCCTTAATATAGAAGCATAGAAACCCTAAAGCACAATACAGGCACTTCGGCCCACGAAGCTGTGGCGTACATGTCCCTACCTTAGAACTACCTAAGCTTAGTCATAGCCCTCTATTTTTCTAAGCTCCATGTAGCCATCCAGGAGTCTCTTAAAAGACCCTATCGTTTCCGCCTCCAGCACCGCCGCCGGCAGCCCAATCCATCACACCACTCTCTGCATATATAAAAAAAACAATCCTGACATCTGCTCTGTATCTACTTCCAATACTTTAAACCTGCGCCCTCTCGTGCTAGCCATTTGAGGCCTGGGAAAAAGCCTCTGAATATCCCCACGATCATTACCTTGTACCCCTCTATCAGGTCACTTCTCATCCTCCGTCACTCAAAGAGAAAAGGCAGAGTTCACTAAACCAATTCTCATAAGGCATGCACTCCAATTCCAATTCACTCCTTACACGGAAATGACAGGTGCATATTACTGGCATCGTGGTCACCGGATGCAAAGTGTTGTTATGCACAAATTTCTGTCCCCTGTCCTGCCTCATTCCTTCATAGCAGATTCAGTATTGCACACTTACTTTTGGGCTTCTGCGTACTGATGAAGGAAAAGTTCTTCGGCACACTTGACAAACTCTATCCCACCTGGTCCATTTACAATATGAGATTCCCAGTCATTATGTGGAAAGTTAAAATCACCAAGTGTAACAACCTTAAGTTTCTTGCAGCAATATACGATCTTAAAAATGAGTTCCTCTAAATCCGTAGGACTGTCGGGTTCTCTTTAATATCGCTCCATTACCGTGGCCATAACTTACTTATTTCTCATTTCCACACGGAATGCCTCATTAGTCGGGTTCTACAATTTGTCCTGACGGAGCACTGCCGTGACATTTTCTCTGACTGGTAACGCCACCCCTCCTTCATTAATCCTCCCCGCTCTGAAACGCCTTAAATAATTTGATCTCGAAATAGCTGTGCTGGGTGTGGAGTGTTTGAGCTGAAATTCACCCTGCAGCGGACAGCCGCGTTGACAAAGAGGGTGGAGCCTGAGCCCGGCTGGATCAAATCACAGCCTGGGATTGGCTGAATAAACCGGAGAAGCTCCGCCCAGCCAGTTGGAAAAGGGAGATCTGATAGATAGATAGATAGATAGATAGATAGATAGATAGATACTTTATTCATCCCCATGGGGAAATTCAACATTTTTCCAATGTCCCATACACTTGTTGTAGCAAAAACTAATTACATACAATACTTAACTCAGTAATAATATGATATGCATCTAAATCACCAACTCAAAAAGCATTAATAATAGCTTTAAAAAAAAGTTCTTAAGTCCTGGCAGTTGAATTGTAAAGCCTAATGGCATTGGGGAGTATTGACCTCTTCATCCTGTCTGAGGAGCATTGCATCGATAGTAACCTGTCGCTGAAACTGCTTCTCTGTCTCTGGATGGTGCTATGTAGAGGATGTTCAGGGTTTTCCATAATTGACCGTAGCCTACTCAGCGCCCTTCGCTCAGCTACCGATGTTAAACTCTCCAGTACTTTGCCCACGACAGAGCCCGCCTTCCTTACCAGCTTATTAAGACATGAGGCGTCCCTCTTCTTAATGCTTCCTCCCCAACACGCCACCACAAAGAAGAGGGCGCTCTCAACAACTGACCTATAGAACATCTTCAGCATCTCACTGCAGACATTGAATGATGCCAACCTTCTAAGGAAGTACAGTCGACTCTGTGCCTTCCTGCACAAGGCATCTGTGTTGGCAGTCCAGTCTAGCTTCTCGTCTAACTGTACTCCCAGATACTTGTAGGTCTTAACCTGCTCCACACATTCTCCATTAATGATCACTGGCTCCATATGAGGCCTAGATCTCCTAAAGTCCACCACCATCTCCTTGGTCTTGGTGATATTGAGACGCAGGTAGTTTGAGTTGCACCATATCACAAAGTCCTGTATCAGTTTCCTATACTCCTCCTCCTGTCCATTCCTGACACACCCCACGATGGCCGTGTCATCAGCGAACTTCTGCACATGGCAGGACTCCGAGTTATATTGGAAGTCTGATGTGTACAGGGTGAACAGGACCGGAGAGAGTACGGTTCCCTGCGGCGCTCCTGTGCTGCTGACCACCGTGTCAGACCTACAGTCTCCCAACCGCACATACTGAGGCCTATCTGTCAAGTCGTCCACTATCCAATCCACCATGTGAGAGTCTACTCGCATCTCCGTTAGTTTGTGCTTTAAGATCTTGGAAATCCAGACAGAAACTTCTTGCGACCGTGAGGGAACGTTCACACAGCCTCTGTAATTCTGTCTGTTTTTGCTGCATTTGTCCTAGTCCCCTCTCCTCCCGCTGACCGACCTGTACTAGGCTGGTGAGGAGGTGATGGATCAGAACTGCGGACGGCTTCATTTACCCCGGATCATCCGGACCTGCCTATCTGTAATGAGCGACTAACGCATTCTAACCGCATCACCCCGGGAGCAGCAGCACCGACTAAATTCTCGGTGCACGATCGGCTATCCAGGACCGCGTTGAACTCCGTTCGGTACCAACATCAGAGGTAAATGTTGTCTCCGATTTTGCAGATCAGTGAGCGTTTACAGCGGCGCTCGGCTATTGTTCGGAGTGTGAGGGAAAACAAGGGGAGAAGGGATTTCTGACAAGTTCAATGAACTAGTTATTGACCAAATGCATTAAAAGAAACGACGTCGTCACCGTCAGTCATACACATTTTCTAGGGCGGTTTCTACTGATTCAGAGCGGATGAACCTTGCTCACGGGTAATAATGTCCAAAATGTCCCACAGGGCAGGGCCGGGTCTCTCTCTCTCTCTCTCTCTCCCTCCCTCTCTCTCTCTCTCTCTCTCTCTCTCTCTCTCTCTCTCTCACACACACACACACACACACACACACACACACACACACACACACACACACACACACACACACACACACACACACACAAAATAAATACTCACCACTCAGAATAACAGAACGACCGGGAGAATTGACTGTTTTACTGCTCGGGACGACGCAGTGGAGAATGCCACAGAGCAATTTATTTAATTAAAGCGCAAAATATGATATTAAAACTACAAATGATGGGAGTTTAGGGTAAAATTAAATGCTGGAATCTCACAAACTCTGGTAGCAATTGTAACAAGTAGTTATTCAGATATCAGACACTGGGGAACTTTTTTTTCCCTACCATCGGGTGTTTATTGTATTTTCTGTAACAGAAGTGATTAAATACAATATCAAGCCAGCTTGGTGCAGTTTAAGTGGAGTGTCGAACTGGTCTGTGTGGTTTCAGCAGAGAATCCGCCCTGCGGACAGGCAGCAGTTTGCACACAGAAAATCGCGCCGTGAGTCTCACAGAATAGCAACACCAGCCCCTACTGAGTGCGAGCAGAAGGCTACTTTCACCCCGGTAGTGACATGTGAAATATCCCACGGGGCAATGACCCGTCGCCGATCTCTCTCAAACAAGAGAAATTCAGTAAATGATGGAAATCCGAGCAACACACACAAAATGCTGCAGGAACTCTGCAGGCCAGGCAGTATCTATGGAAACGAGGAGTGTCGACCTTCCAGACCCCAGCTAATGTACTTTACATCGCGTCATTGGTTCTATCGCTCTTCCCTGTAGCAGAAAGGGTTAAACTTTCTTCACATTTGAATGACAGTGTTTTGTCGAACCGGTTCTGTTCTGAGGAATGTGACGGGCAGGCAGCCGCTTGTTCGCAGACCCTGAGCACCGAGTCTCACAGAACAACAACCCGCACCTTCCAAATCAGTCAATCATCTGCCCTCCTCCCCTTTCCAGTCCAGTCCTGATGAAGGGACTCAGTCCGTAACGTCGTCTGTTTACACCCATCCTCAGATGCTGCCTGACCTGCTGAGTTCCTCCAGCACCCTGTGTGTTGCCATGGTTTCGAGAGATCCGTGTGGGGCGGCGGACGGGGCTATTTGTAAGAAACGACACACAGTATTCTTGCGGAATTAAGGTGAGAATAATTCCGCCTCTGATATTTATTTCGGATCTTTAATTTCAGACAACCAGTTGTCTGTGCATTGGATCAGCGATCAAGGAGATATTTGTTTTTTTGAAGCCACTTCTGTCTGTGGAGGTTTTTGTGTTCCAACTGCTTCCTGCTGACATGATTTACATTTTCCACAGGTTAGGTAAAGATTAAGATCAGCTCTAGAACAATGGCACCTGTTTCAAAGCAAGGGTGCGGGATCTGTACTGTAAACATCTGTTCCCTTTTCAGAGTTCCTTATTTCAGATGAATGCATCGATTGTTCTTGTGTTGATTGTGAGCAATCTGAACTCTCCCTCTCAATCGCCATGAGTAAATGGCGGAGCAGACTTGATGGGCCAAAAGGCCTAATTCTACTCCTATGTCTTATGGTCTTATCGTCTTAATACTCATTAGGAGGCCCAACATCCCCTCGTGTGTTTCTGTTTGATCGAAACTTCAGGAGTATAACTTTTCCTTCCTGACTAGTTTTGAACAGTTTTATTCCATTTGAGTTTGAATATATATAGCCGAACATGCTTGGTTTAATTTCAGAATAAAGGCGGCTCCCTGTACCTGAACAGGTGAGGGACGTTTGAACTGAAACTGTACCTATGCCGGGCAGTCCTGTTTACACACGGGGCGGAGCTCAGACCCTCCCAGAATCCGGGCTGGATCAAATCCGCAGCCTGGGACTGGCTGAGTTCAACAGAGAAACTCCGCCCCACTGGTTGCGATGAAAGAAAAAGGAGAGATCCACACGGAAATCCGGACAGAAAGGTTAACGCAGTCTGTTTGTTTTCCTCTTCAGGGTTGCTACATTGATCCCACTCCCGCCTCCTCCCGCTGTCAGACCCGTCCTGAGCCGGTGAGAGTTAGAGTGACCCGGACTGCGGCAGTCCCGCTCTACCCCGGCTCACCCGGCCCTGTCCATCTGTAATGAGCGACGGACACATCACAGCCGAGTGGCCTCGGGAGCAGCAGCTCAGACTCAACTCTCCGTACAGGGTGAGCTCACCGGTGCAGGACCATTGTCCGTCACCCGGGAAGTCAGACTGTGAGTTCCCGGGACCACACTGAACGCCGTCCGGTTACAACATCAGAGGTAAGTGTTGTCTATGATTCTGCACAACTATTCAGCGTTTACAGCGAGACTCGGCTTTGGTCGGGATCGGGAGTGAACCTAGTAGGGCGAGGGAGTCCTGACATGTTCATGTTAACGAGTCAATTACAGTCCAAATGGATTAAGAGAAACGTGAGTGCGAGCAGAAGAAATCTTTCACCCCGGTAGTGACATGTGAAATATCCCACGGGGCAGTGACCCGTCACCGATCTCTCTCAAACAAGAGAAATCAGCAGATGCTGGAAATCCGAGCAACACACACAAAATGCTGGAGGAACTCTACAGGTCAGGCAGCATCTATAAAAAAGAGTACAGTCGACATTCGAGACTCCAGTAATGTTCTTTACATTGTGCCTTTGGTTCTACTGCTCTTTCCTGTAGAAGAAGAGGTTAAATGCAATATTAAACTTTCTTCACATTTGAATGACAGTGTTTTGTCGAACCGGTTTGGATTTGATTTCAGCGGAGCGGCCGCTCCCTGTTCTGAGGAATGTGACGGACAGACAGCTGCTTTCTCACAGACCCTGAGCACCGAGTCTCTGAGAACAACAAGCCGCACCTTCCAAATCAGTCAATCATCTGCCCTCCTCCCCTTTCCAGTCCAGTCCTGATGAAGGGACTTGGTCCACAGCATCGACTGCTTACACCCATCAGTAAATGCTGCCTAACCTGCTGAGTTCTCCCAGTACTCTGTGTGTTGCCATGGTTACGTGTGATACGTGTGGGGTTGTGGGCGGGATTATTTGTAAGAAACGGTACACAGTATTCACACTCTCAGAAAATCTTGTGGAATTGACTTAAAAATAATTCAGCTTCTGATATTTATTTCGTATCTTTATTTCCAAACAACAAGTTGTCTCTGCATTGAATCAGCGATCAAGGAGATATTTGTTTTTTGAGCCACTTCTGGCGGCTTTGCTTTTTCTATTCCTAGTGTTAGAATTTTTTGAGGTTGTGACTAAACACATTTATGAACGAAGAGCTGCAGATGTAGTGTATGTGCATTTCAGCAAGGCATTTGATAAGGTACCGCATGCAAGGATTATTGAGAAAGTAAGGAGGCAGGGGATACAGTGGAACATTGCTTTGTGGATCCAGAGCTGGCTTGCCCACAGAAGGCAAAGAGTGGTTGTAGGGTCATATTCTGCATGGAGGCCGGTGACCAGTGGAGTGTTTCAGGGATCTGTTCTGGGACCCTTACTCTTCGTGATTTTTATAATTGACCTGGACGAGGAAGTAGAGGAATTGGTTATTAAGTTTGCTGATGACACAAATGTTGGCGGTGTTGTGAATACTGTGGAGGTCTGTCAGAGATTGCAGCGATACATTGATAGGATGCAGAACTGGGCTGAAAAGTGGCAGATGGAGTTCAATCCAGATAAGCGTGAAGTAGTTCATTTTGGTAGGTCTAATATGATGGCAGAATATAGTATTAATGGTATGATTTTTGGCCCTGTGGAGGATCAGAGGGATCTTGGGGTCCGAGTCCATAGGACACTCAAAGCTGCTGCGCAGGTTGACTCTGTGGTTAAGAAGGCATTTGGTGTGTTTTGGCCTTCATCAATCGTGGAAATGAATTTAGGAGCCAAGAAGTAATGTTGCAGCTATATAGGACTCTGTGCTCAGTTCTGGTCTCCTCACTACAGGAAGGATGTGAAAACCATAGAAAGGGTGAAGAGGAGATTTTCAAGGATTTTGCCTGGATTGGGGAGCATACCTTATCAAAACAGGTTGAGTGAACTCTGCCTTTTCTCCTTGGAGCGACAGAGGATGAGAGTTGACCTGATAGAGTTATATTCGATGGTGAGATGCAGTGATCGTGCGGATAGTCAGAGGCTTTTTCTCAGGGCTGAAATGGCTGCCACAGGAGGGTACATGTTTATGGTGCTTAGGAGTAGGTAAGAAGAGATGTCAGGGGTAAGTTTTTTTTTACGCAGAGAGTGGTGAGTGGTGTAATGGGCTGCCGGCAACGGTGGTGGAGGTGGATATGATAGGCTCTTTTAAGAGACTTTTGGATAGGTACATGGAACTTAGAAAAATCAAGGGTTATGGGTAACCCTAGTAATTTCTAATGTAGGGTAAATGTTCGGCAAAACTTTGTGGGCCGAACGCCCTGTATTGTGCTGCAGGTTTTCTATGTTCCATGTTTTTCAATGTTACTTGTTTGCACGATTGACATTTTCCACAGGATAAGTAAAGTTTAAGAACTGCTCTAGAACAATGGCACCTGTTTCAAAGCAAGGATGCGGGATCTGTGCAGCAAACACCTGTTCTGTTATCAGAATTTCTAATTTCAGACGAATACATCTATTGCTCATGTGTTGATTGAGGGTGTTTTGAACTCCTTTCCTCAATGGCCAGTGGAAGCAAAGCCTTTGATTCTGTTGAAGGCCGAGATTCTTGATAAACAGTGGGTTACAGGGATGGACATGGGCGAATAGGGAATGTAATTTTAGATCAGATCATCTGTGCTTTCATTATCTGCAGCATCAGTTTTGAGGGATGTGTGGTCCAGTTATGCGTACGGTATTGGTATGTCGACTGGAAAAGCTCTGACCATTCAAATAATGTAAGCTGGTATAATGACTGGATTCGAAGAGAGATATAATTTTATTTATATGTTGAGCTGAAAACAAGCATTAAATTGATGAACGGTTTACCTCCAACTTTGTGCTTTAAGTATGTGCCCCAGCTACGTCAGGGGATTCAATTTATGACCAACTCGGTGAGTTGGACAACACGGTGATGGACCGACAGGCAAGCTCCTGTCCATGACAGAGTTGCCCATGGCCCTCTATTTTTCTGAGCTCCACTACCTATCCAGGAATCTCCTAAGTAATCCTATCGTATCCGCCTCCACCACTGTCGCCGGAAACCCATTCCACGCACTCACCACTCTCTGCGACAAAAAACTTACCCCTGACATCTTCTCTGTACTGACTTCCAAGCACCTTAAAACTCTGCCCTCTCGTTGTAGCCATTTCAGACCTGGGTAAAAAAAAGCCTCTGACTGTCCACACGATCAATGCCTCTCATCATCTTATATGGCTCTATCAGGTCACCTCTCATCCTCCATTTCTCCAAGGAGAAAAGGCCGAGTTGACTCAACTGCACTGCCTGGCTGGCTTTGCGACGTGTTAACGGCTGAGGTAACAATCACGTCATTCCACCCCCACCGTCACTATCAACAGAGTATTTACAAACTACGTTATTTTCATTGATGCGAAGAGATGTCAATCACTGGTTACACCCAACTGCAGAGGCGGACCAGCTGAGAGGGTGGGACCACCTGGGAGACGGGTGTCCCGCTTCCGTTCTGAACTCCCTGTCAAAGTGGAACAAACTTCAAACTAAATGTCCCCCTTTTTTATTTATCTCCATTTCCCTCTGAGGGAAGTTGGGGGCGTTTGTGAACCGTCTTCTGCAGCCAGTGTCTGATGTATGTTTGAGAAGCAGGAGGAGACCGCTTGTCCATCGGCTTGCTGCCGGCTCCCCGGAGTGGGAGAGATCCCGCCTGAAGAAGTAGGTTCAGTGATCTATTCTGATCATTCAGATCTTCCAGTGAGACAGTTTTATCCGTTGCAATCCTTTTGCTCGGATCCTGTTTGTGGAATCCTCAATAATTCTCTTCACCTTGTCTATCAGAGGAATTTCATGCCTTCTTTTAGCCGCCCGGATTTCTCTCTTGAGCGTTCTCTTGCATGTATTATACTCCATAAGGACCTCATTTGATCCTACTTGCCATTCTCTGCCATTCACCTCCTTTCTTCTTTTAACCGGCGCCTCAATAATTCTTGCATATCAACGTTCCTACGCTTGTTATCCTTACCTTTCATTCTGCCAGGCACTTGCAAGCTGGTAGTCTCAAAATTACGTTTTTGAAGGCATCACACCTTCCAAGTACCGGTACACTTTCGCCACAAAGCAGCAGCCTGTCTCAATCCACACTTGCCAGATCCATTCTGACACCATCAAAATTGTGCTTTCACCAATTCAGAATCCCAACCCACGGGTCAGGCCGAACCTTTTGTATATTTAGGTGCATATTATTGGCATCGTGGTCACCGGATGCAAAGTGTTGCTATGCACAAATTTCTGTCCTCTGCCCTGCCTCATTCCTTCATAGCAGATTCAGTATTGCAAGCTTACTGTTGGGCTTCTGAGTACTGATGAAGGAAAAGTTCTTCGACACACTTGACAAACTCTATCCCACCTGGTCCATTTACAGTATGAGATTCCCAGTCATTATGTGGAAAGTTAAAATCACCAAGTGTAACAACCTTAAGCATCTTGCAGCAATATACGATCTTAAAAATGTGTTCCTCTAAATCCCTAGGACTGTCGGGTTGTCTTTAATATCGCCCCATTACCGTTGCCATACCTTACTTATTTCTCATTTCCACACAGAATGCCTCATTAGTCGGGTTCGACAATTTGTCCTGACGGAGCACTGCCGTGACATTTTCTCTGACTGGTAACGCCACCCCTCCTTCATTAATCCTCCCCGCTCTGAAACGCCTTAAATAATTTGATCTCGAAATAGCTGTGCTGGGTGTGGAGTGTTTGAGCTGAAATTCACCCTGCTGCGGACAGCCGCGTTGACAAAGCGGGTGGAGCCTGAACCTGGCTGGATCAAATCACAGCCTGGGATTGGCTGAATAAACCGGAGAAGCTCCGCCCAGCCAGTTGGAAAAGGGAGATCTGCACGGAAATCCAGACAGAAACTTCTTGCGACCGTGAGGGAACGTTCACACAGCCTCTGTAATTCTGCTTGTTTTTGCTGCATTTGTCCTAGTCCCCTCTCCTCCCGCTGACCGACCTGTACTAGGCTGGTGAGGAGGTGAGGGATCAGAACTGCGGACGGCTTCATTTACCCCGGATCATCCGGACCTGCCTATCTGTAACGAGCGACTAACGCATTCTAACCGAATCGCCCCGGGAGCAGCAGCACCGACTGAATTCTCGGTGCATGATCGGCTATCCAGGACCGCGCTAAACTCTGTCCGGTATCAACATCAGAGGTAAATGTTGTCTCCGATTTTGCAGATCAGTGAGCGTTTACAGCGGGTCTCGGCTATTGTTCGGAGTGTGAGGGAAAACAAGGGGAGAAGGGAGTTCTGACAAGTTCAATGAACTGGTTATTGACCAAATGCATTAAAAGAAACGACGTCGTCACCTTCAGTCATACACATTTTCTATTGTACTGAGTCGGTGCGGATGAACCTTGCTCACGGATAATAATATCCAAAATGTCCCACAGGGCAGGGCCGGGTCCCTTCTCCGATTTCTTTCTCTCGCTCTCTCCACCCCCCCTCCTCACTCACTCACTCACACACACACACACACACACACACACACACACACACACACACACACACACACACACACACACACACACACACACACACACACACACACACACACACACACACACACACAAAATAAAAACTCACCACTCAGAATAACAGAACGACCGTGAGAATTTACTGCTTTACTGCTCGGGACGACGCAGTGGAGAATGCCACAGAGCAATTTATTTAATTAAAGCGCAAAATATGATATTAAAACTACAAATGATGGGAGTTTAGGGTAAAATTAAATGCTGGAATCTCACAAACTCTGGTAGCAATTGTAACAAGTAGTCATTCAGATTTCAGACACTGGGGAACTTTCTTTTCCCTACTATCGGGTGTTTATTGCTGTATTTTCTGTAACAGAATTAAATACAATATCAAGCCAGCTTGGTGCAGTTTAAGTGGAGTGTCGAACTGGTCTGTTTGGTTTCAGCAGAGAATCCGCCCTGCGGACAGGCAGCAGCTTGCACACAGAAAATCGCGCTGTGAGTCTCACAGAACAGCAACACCAGCCCCTACTGAGTGCGAGCAGAAGGCTTCTTTCACCCCGGTAGTGACATGTGAAATACCTCACGGGGCAGTGACCCGTCGCCGATCTCTCTCAAACAAGAGAAATTCAGTAAATGATGGAAATCCGAGAAACACACACAAAATGCTGGAGGAACTCTGCAGGCCAGGCAGCGTCTATGGAAACGAGGAGTGTCGACCTTCCAGACCCCAGCTAATGTACTTTACATCGCCTCATTGGTTCTATCGCTCTTCCCTGTCGCAGAAAGGGTTAAACTTTCTTCACATTTGAATGACAGTGTTTTGTCGAACCGGCTTGGATTTGATTTCAGCGGAGCGGCCGCTCCCTGTTCTGAGGAATGTGACCGGACAGGCAGCTGCTTGCTCGCAGACCCTGAGCACCGAGTCTCACAGAACAACAAACCGCACCTTCCAAATCAGTCAATTATCTGTCCTCCTCCCCTTTCCAGTCCAGTCCCGATGAAGGGACTCGACCCAAACGCCGACTGTTTATACCCATCCATAGATGCTGCCTGACCTGCTGAGTTCCTCCAGTACCCTGTGTGTTGCCATGGTTTCGAGAGATCCCTGTGGGGCGGCGGGCGGGGCTATTTGTAAGAAATGACACACAGTATTCTTGCGGAATTAAGGTGAGAATAATTCCGCTTCTGATATTTATTTCGGATCTTTATTTTCAGACAACCAGTTGTCTGTGCATTGGATCAGCGATCAAGGAGATATCTGGCTTTTTAAGCCACTTCTGGCTGTGGCGTCTTTTGTGCGCCAACTGTATCCTGCTGGCATGATTCACATTTTCCACAGGTTAGGTAAAGATTAAAAAACAGCTCTAGAACAATGGCCAGCTATTTCAAAGCAAGGGTGCAGGAGCTGTACAGCAAACACCTGTTCCCTTTTCAGAATTTCTTATTTCGGACGAATACATTGATTGTTCCTGTGTTGATTGTGAACAATTTGAACTCTTCCTCTCATTGGCCAGTGGAAGCAAAGATTGTGATTCTGTTTAAGCACGGGATTCTTGATAAACAGTGGGTTTGAAGTGTTACAGGGATGGACATTGGGGAATAATAATGAAATTTTAGATCTGATCAGCTATGATTTCATGATCTGGATCAGTTTCGAGGGCCCGTGTGGTCCATTTATGCGTGTTGATCTGTTGACTAGAAAAGCTCTTACAATTTAATTAGTGTAAACTGATAAATGACTGCATGCGGAGATAGGATTTTATGTATGAATTTGAACTAAATTCAAACATTAATTATTTACGTCCAGCTTTGTGCGTTATTTATGTACGCCAGCTGCGAGAGGGCATCGAATTTATGACTAACGGTGAATTGGACAGCACTGTATCGGACAGAGAGACACGCTCCCCGTTCCCTGTTAATCCCGCTGCAGACTCTTTAGGGATCTCCCGCAGCATCTCACAGCCCCGCCACGCCCACTGCCCGACACGCGCGCACTCGCTGAGCTCCTTACCCTCGCGCTCCCGGGCTCACACTGAGACCATTTGGGAAACCTTACGCGCCCGTCATCTGCCAGACAACTGTCGTCAATTGATGTGCGAGTTATTTAGCTGCCGGAAAATGTCAATGTATGCCTCATCTCAGACGAACTGACCGCGCAGGTTAATCACACTGGACCAGATCCATTGCCGCTCACACGGGAAGTCAGACTGTGGGTAGCGGGAGCGCACTGAACGCCATCCAGTTACAGCATCAGATGTAAGTGGTGTCTCCTATAACAGGTTATAGGTTTTATCGTTTTCCCTGCAGGGGAAAGGGTTAAAGCGACTTTGCTCATTCCCTAATGAGAATGGATTGTTGTATAAATTGGATTTAATTTCAGCAGAAAGTCCACTCCTGTGTGAGGAATGGATGGACTGGCAGCTGTTGTTATCCAGACCCGAACTCCCAGAAACACAAACCACGCCTCCCTAATCAATCAATCAATCATCTGACCCTTCCCCCTTCCTTTCCAGTACTGATGAAGTGTTCCGGCCCAATATATCGGACTGTTTATTTACCCCCATGGATGCTGCCAGGACTGCTGAGTTCTTCTCGCAATTTATGCATCGCCATGTCTAGAAAACATTAGCGAGAGCTCGCGTGTGGGGCAGTGGGCGGGTTGTTGAAAGGAACAATTTGATGGATGGTGATACATTTATAGATATAGAAATTATATTCACACTGTCAGAATATTCCTAGGGAATTAAGAAGAGATCCCGCGGAGCCCCCCCCCCCCCCCCCCCCCCCCCCAGTAGCCGGAGGTCCCCACATCGCTACTAGTGGTTGGAAGCCGGAGAGACAACGGAGAGAGCTCGGCTGTCTGGCCAGTTCTCTGTGACACTCCCGACCTCTACATCAACTCCATCCATCCGAATCTGGCAAACTTTAACAACCAGCAAACACAATTCCTCTCAGCGACCAGCTGTCTGAATGATCCCCTGGCTGTTAGGGAAAGGGTTCCCTATGCTCCACATTGTCAGAGTGTTTAGTTTCCCAGGATTTAAAGACTGCAGCAACGAAATGTCTTCTGTTGTCAGAACAATGTCCACTGTGTGTAGACCCGGCTGGCAATTCTGGTGTACGTTAGTAAAACAGCTGTTTTTCAAACTACTGAGCAATGAGACACTGCGCCGATTAAAGCTGTAGGAAACAGGATCACCTTAGAAAGTCCCCGGCAAAAAAATTGGGATTTTGTGACCCAACTCGGGACAAACAGCACACTGCCCACTCCACCAGGAACACAGCACAGCTGGACGAATCCCATGATTGATTCTGTTTTCCCTCGGAAATCAAATTAAACGTCCATTCAGGTACTTTAAAGCATAAGTGCTCCCCTCCCCACACGGGGATCTGACGTCATATGTGCGGTATTTTACGTCATACGCGCGCTGCCCAGCTCACGCTGAGATGGGTTAATGGCTGTTAATGAGTTAAAAGTATTAATCACGTCACCCCACATTCACTGGCACTCTCAACAGAGTATTGACAAGGCGCGTTATTCCCAATGATTCGCAGAGCTGTAAATCACTGGCTACACCCAATAGCGGAGGTGGACCAGCCAAGAGGGCGTTATCCTCGCTGTTCAGCGTCCCACCCCGCTCCGAATTCTCCGCCAAAGCGGAACAAACATCAAAGTGAATGTCCTCTTTTCGATTTTTTTCATTTCCCTCCGAGGGAAGTTGGGGCGTTTGTGAAGCGTCTCCTGGGGCCGGAGCCTGATGTATCGCTGAGAGGTAGGAGGAGACCGCTCCTGATGCCGGCTCTCTAGAGAGGGAGGGATCGCAGATGAGGAAAGAGGTAGAGAGATGGGGATTTTGTAGAAAAGATTTACCGTAGATGTTGTGAGAGGGGACGGGCAGGACGTTTGTCACGGTGGGGACAGGAGGGACTCATCTGTGGAAATGTCTGAGCCCACGGTGGTGACGAGCAGAGGGATTCACCACATTGGGCGGCAAACACGGGCAGACTGTTGCCCTGCAAGTGGGGCCAATAGTCCGGGTAAAGCGGGGATAGGAGTGGTGTTGGGGGAAAAGGATGTACTGGCTCGGGGTCTTATTGAATGAAATGACAAGTGGCCTGCTGCTGTTCCTGAGTTTAAATACAAGGAATAACCAGATCCTTCTAGGCCTGCAGGATGTCCCATTGGGTGTTGTAGGGACCTGTGCTTGGAGCCCAGTTGTTCCCAAATTGTCAACAATTTGACTGAGGGGTCAAATCAACATTTCCAAGTCTGTTATCGACACAAAATGCATATTTATTTATCGTTATTGACATAAAACCGACATTTTTATATTGCTACTGACAGAGGGTTGTATAATTTGTGTTCCGTGTGTTATCTGAATGTACTTGCCTGTGATGCTGCCACAAGTCAGTGTTTCTCTGTACCTGTACCTTCCCATACTTGTGCACTTGGCAATAAATTCAACAGGACCTGAGAAATCTCAGTGAGATTTGATTAGTGATGATCATCTTGGCAGCTCGGTAGGTCGAATGTAAATGCAAGACCCTTAAAAGTGTCGATGAGCAGAGGGAATTTTGGAGTCCAAGTTCATCGCTCCCTGAAAGTGATGCCACAGATTGATCAGGTGGTTAAAAAGGCAAATGGCATGCTTAATTTTATTATTCGATGGATTGAGTTCAAAAGTCAGGAAGTTGTGTTGCAGCTTTATAAAACTCGAGTTAGACCACATCTGGAGTATTTTATACAGTTCTGGTCACCCCATTATAGGAAGGATGTTGGGGTTTTAGAAAGGATGCAGAAGATGCTTACCAGGATATTGCCTGGATTGGAGGGCATGAGCTATAACGTGAAGTTGGACAAACCTGGGTTGTTATCTCTGGAGAGATGCAGGCTGTTGTGAGCCTTGACAGAGGTTTATAAGATTATGAGAGGCATAGGCAGAGTAGACAGAAAACATCTCTTTACAATGGTAGAAATGTTTAACACTAGAGGCCATTTTTAAGGTGAGAGGGGGTAGTTTGAAAGGAGATGTGAGGGGCAAGTGTTTCTTACAGAGAGTAAGGGTCTGTTCCTGTGCTGTACGGTTCTATTTTCTACGTCTGTTGTCGAGAGATTTCAGCGTAACGGAGGCAAAAGGAGTGAGTGGGAACAACAGGTCAGCGGGAGCCCAATGTGGGAAATGTGAGATCATCCACTTCTGTCGGAGAAACAGAAACACTGGGTTGGTTTAATGGTGATGGACTGAGGTTCCGTGGGTAGGGAGGAAGGTCAAAAGTACATTGTATTGTTTGTAAGACTCATTGGTATAAGACTGACAATTACTTTAACAATTAGTTGCATTTTGTTGAGATTGTACCTGAAATATGGTGTAAAATCCCGCTCCCCATACTAATACGGGTTATACAGACCAAAGAACAAACTGCCGGAGGAACTCAGTGGGTCGGGCAGCATCTGTGGAGGGAAATGGACCGTCAACGTTTTGGGCCGAGACCCCCCCCTCTGGACTGAGAGTGGACGGGAAATAGTCGGAGAAAAGAGGTGAGGGGTGGGGATGGGGCAAGAGCTGGGGAGTGAGAGGTGGATCCAGGTGAGGGGGGGGGGAGGTGGGAAGGTGGAAATAGTGACAGTGGTCGGCAGCTGTTTGGAGATCGAAGGGATCAGGGAAATGAAGATTGGGACGAAACATGGAGCAGCCGTCATCTTGTTAAGGTTGGAGGTGTTGAATGGCCACCTCCTGCTGTTTCTCACTTGATGTTTCAGTGTTCCTGTCCAGTGAGCCCGGGGAATGTGAATAGTTATTAGTGTCTGTAAACATAGAAGTGGTTTGAATGCACAATTCTTTTTTGGGTCTGAATTGTCTGTTGGACAGTAATAGGAATCGAACCCTATCTCTGTGACCCAGGAGGTGCAGGGATGGGACGGGGAAGATGCAGAGAGAAAAATTAAAAATGTAACTGGTGCAAATTTGAAATGTGGAAAATGTGGCACGTGGATCAGGCAGCGTGCGAGGAACGAGGAGCAGAGTCACTGGTTTAAATGAGAGACCCTGCACCCATCACATGATCCTGTTTCCCGCTCCCTTTTTACCGCAGATCGGCAGCATATGCAGGGGTTTTTTTTCTGAGGCTCTGCCCCCGCGCTATGACGTACGATCACATTGCGCATGCTCAGTCCCCGGATGGGCAGTGATTTTTTTTGGATGGATGCAGGGGATCGTGTGGAGTTGGGATCAGGTGAGTGGCCCTGCCTCCTGGGGCGGGCAGCCCATGCTGACTAATAATTTCCACACCATTTAAATGGGAAATCTGTTTATTATTGTCATGTATAGAGGTTCAGTGAAAGATTCGTCTTGCGTACCATCCACCCACATCAATTCATTAAACAGTACTGTTACGAAGGATGAACAGCTCTGATGGGCAGAAGGGTGCAGGGTTGCCCATGTCCCCCTCCCCTGGGAGAATTACAAACCGTTACTGTTGCCAGGCTGCTAATGAGAGAGACAGAGATGGAACAAAATCATACTGGGACTGGAGCATTTGCTTCAGATAAGGGAGAGATAACACAGGGAGGAAGAGACTTGTTGTTCCACCATATTATGACTCCTGTGAGACTTATGGCTCCGGAGAGGGCTGTTTACTTGGTACCATTCTGTTCATTCTCGTCTGGGAGTTTTTTTAAATTTTCCTTTGCCAAAGCGCATACTTTATTGAGTCTTTCCCGGAATTTTAAAACATAGTCAATCACACTGACTTGAACGTTCGGGCTAGACCACTTCTCTTTAAGTAGGGTTAAAGGTCCTCTGGGCCTGTGACCAAAAACGGACTGAACCCCAGAAATTCCTGAACCGTATCCCTCACTGCAAATAACAGAAGTGGTAATGCATCATCCCAGTCTTGAACGTTTTCCTGACAGTAAGTTTTAATCATAGTCTTATCGGTTTCTCATCTTTACTCTGTGCCTCTATAAATTCTCTCTTGGCTAAGGGTAGGTCTACCTCCTCTCCTTTATTCTCTTTTACCTCCCTATTCTCCGCTTTATTGTCCCCTAACCCCTCTTGGTACAGGGTCGGAAAAAACGTCTCAGCCAAATCAACACAGGACTCATTTAAACTGTCCTCATTCTCAGCCGCCTTTCTCGACATGCTGCAAGTGATTGCGCATGCGGGATAGATCTTAGAATCCAGGGGCGGGTCCTCAGCACTCACAGACTTGCTTGTCAGTTTCACTGCTGCACACACGTCACCACCTGCTAAATCATTACCAAGAAGGACGTCCACGCCGTCTCTCGGTCATTCTGACCGCACCTCTACTTCGACTGGTCCAGATACCATGTCACATTTTAAAATGATCCCATGCAAAGGCACAGCTTCTGTCCCTTTTCCTATACCTCTTAAAACTACCTCTCCAGTCTCAGGACAAAAATCTAGCACCTTACTTAGGATTAATGACTGATCAGCCCCAGTATCTCTCCAGATTCTCACTGGAACTGGGGTCTCTCCTTTCACAGACACCGTCCCTTCTGAAATAAATTTCTCACACCCCTCTCGTACTCTATCTACCTTTGCCTTCCTCGTCGATTTTCTGATCGACTCAATACACCCGGTAGGGACTGCCGTTTTCCCTTTTCCTGTCTCCTTCTTCGGAGCAAAGCACTTAGATGCAATATGACCAAACTTTCCACAATTATAACAGGTCAAGCCAGGAACTTTCCTGCCAGTCTGCTTGTCCTCCTCCTTACCTTTACCACTAGCTCCCGGCTTATTCTCTACCTTAGCCGGTGGACTTTCTTTACCGTCCCTACTACCTTTCTGGTAACTTTTATTTGAGGAAAACTTTGTCTTGTGGGTTAGGGCATATTCATCTGCGAACCTGGCAAATTCCGATATAGACTTATTCGGCTTCTCGTTCAGATACATCCTGATATTATCTGAAACACCACCTTTAAATTCCTCAATCAGAATTAACTCTCTTGAACGATGGAAATCCTCCTCCATCCTCTTTGCAGCACACCAGCGATCCAAGAGGACACCCTTCTCATAGGCAAACTCTGCATACGTCTGATTCCACAGTTTCTTTAAATCTCTTGACTTTTGTCTATACGCTTCAGGTACCAACTCATAGGCCCGAAGGATAGCCTCCTTTACTTGCTCATAATCCTCAGACTCGTCCATGGACAATGCCGCATATGCCCGTTGAGCATTACTTTTTAATGCACTTTGTAACAACGCCACCCACTGATCTCTGAGCAACTTCTGATTCACTGCCACCTTTTCAAAATGCAAGAAATAACTATCAACATCCATCTCCTCGAACGGAGGTACTAACCTAAACTCCCTACTAACATTAAACTTCTCCTCTCGGTCTGCCCCGCTACCCACATGTTGCCATTTCTCCCTCTCGAACTGCAGTTGTTTTTCAGCTTCCTCTATCCTCCTTTCAGCTTTCCTTTCTTCCTCCTCTGCTTCCAGCTGTTTTAACCTAAGTTCATGCTCCCTCTGTTTCTCTTTCTCAACCAACTTTAATTTTTCTATCTCTAACTGAACTTCCCCCTTGGCTGGTTTCCTCTCAGGGAACAGGTCCAATTCATCTGGTGTGAACACACCCTTGGATACAGCTATTTCTCTCTGTATATCCACCTTTCTCATCGACGATTTCACCTCTGGGCGATCTAATCGTTTCGCAATATTCATCAATTCAGCCTTCCTGGCAACCTGTAATGCCCCCGCAGTCGGGTCTATTAAAAAATTTGACAATGCCCATCTCTGCTGGTTTCCCGTCTGGTTCCCCACGCAACCAGATCAAATAATGGACTTATAGCCCGATTCACTGGCCCCCCAATTTGGTATCAAATCTCGAGACGAGGCCCCAATTTGTTACGTACCCCGTAACTGGGTGTCTTACCAGCAAAGATAGAACTATCCGTTGGAGTCTGGTACTATTATCAAAACAGTGTTTATTAGTAAAATATACAAATCAATATCAACAATGCAAATATACAGATAATACACGTTAGCAATACTAAACCTAAAAGTGTGGGTATAATATTAATCAATAATAAACAAGCTCTATCGATGTCCAGGGGATAATGAATTGTCATATGTGAATATAAAGTTCAGTTCAGTTCATACAGGCTGAGGTAGTTGTTGGTCGATGTGTTGTAATTGTTGGAGAGAGAGAGAGAGAGAGAACGAGCAAACAGTGACAGCTACAGTCAGTCAAACCTTCCTTTACGTTCTTGATCAGTCGATGTGTTGTTGTGGCCATTCAGGTATGACCCCTCTGTCCTTTAGCTAGACCCTTCTTCTATGGTGGACTCGTCACCCAGGCAAGGGTGGACACACACACAAGCCCCCACCGGCCTCGCTATAAACACTGTGAGTTAAAATTTACCGATCCTTCGTTCGGTCTCTGATGCCCCACACCTTCTCGTAGGTTGCAACACTTAAGCAGTGCTCACTAGTGTGTCTCCTGGTGTGTCTGAGGGGTGTCTCCCCAGACCTCACTTTTATCCCTACTCACGTGGTCTCAGGTGTCAATCAGTTTTGAATGGCTTAGTCCATCAAACCAGCCCACTCCGGCTGTCCACTGAGGAATTTTAATGAACAAAATGGTACCAAGTAAACAGCCCTCTCCGGAGCCATAAGTCTCACAGGAGTCATAATATGGTGGAACAACAAGTCTCTTCCTCCCTGTGTTATCTCTTCCTTATCTGAAGCAAATGTTCCAGTCCCCGTATGTTTTAGTTCCATCTCTTTCTCTCTCATTAGCAGCCTGGCAACAATAACGGTTTGTAATTCTCCCAGGGGAGGGGGACATGGGCAACCCTGCACCCTTCTGCCCATCAGAACTGTTCATCCTTCGTAACAGTACATTGAGGTGATTCAAGGTAAAACAATAACAGTGTTACAAAGCATTATGCTTCCAGAGAAAGTGCCGTGCAGAAAGTGTCAGGTCACTTCAAGTAACGTAGTGAGGTCAGCTGTCCATCTTATCACACTGGGGACATTCAATTTGTTTATAACAGCAGAATGGAAACCGTCCTTGAGCCTGGTGGTACATGGTTTCAGGTTTTTGTAGCTCCTCCCCAATGGGGAATGGGTGAGAAGTGAGAATGTCCGAGGTTGTGGAGATCTTGGAGTACACGGCCTGCTTTACTGAGGCAGTGGGAAGTGAAGACAAGAGTCCATGGAGGGGAGGTTGGTTTCTAAGATGTGCTCAGCCCTGTCCACAGCTCTCCGCAGTTCCTTGCAGTCATGGGCAGGGCAGTAGCCAGACGAAGCTTTCAAGCATCTGGATGGGATACATTCCATGGTGCGTTGATAACATTTAGTTAGGGGAGAAGGGCATGTGCCAAATCTCCTGTTGTCCTATCTTGGTCATGATAGATGCAGTTGTATCTACTATTAATTCAGTATCTGTGTATTGCTGGAGAACCATCAGTGATCGTCCTTGATCCTTTCTCCCATCTGGTTCCATCTCCTCTTCCCCACCCACATCGTTATACCTCTGTCCATTCTGTATCTTACCACCTCAATAATATATATCAACCATCTTGTTCAATTTCAGTTCAGCCTGTGAAGTGCCAATGTTTATATATCAACTATCTCTCTTCTATCGTTGTCTTCATTGTGAAGTATTTTGTCAAACTGAGTTATTCCTGAAATTGGTGTTTGTTACCTGGAATTACCATAGGATTTATTGAATACAGCACGTTGTAGGGTAATTACAGCCATTACGATTTTAGTTTCAACGTTACCAAATGTCCACTGTCTTAATCTTTGTCAGGAGGAGACTTGGAAGCAGATGGAACAGCTTGAGAGTAGGGTAGGGAGGATGTTTTGAGCATTGACTGTATCGACTGTATGATTCCTGTGTTGTAATGAAGGCCAAACTAATGAATGTGGGCATTATATTTGTACAACTTTGTTCAGGCCGTCACAAACATCTTGTAATCAGTCAATAGTTGCACATCATTTAAAGTAAAAAGAGAAAATGCTGGAACCGTTCTGCAGATCGGGCAACATCTTGGACAGTCCCAGTTCCGATACTGGGTCTTCCACTGTTTCTCTTTCCACACTTCCAATCTGATGTACCGGGTTTCCAGACTTTGCTATCAATTTTATATTCAAAGTATTTTATTCCTGTTAGCCTGCAGGAAATGTGATCATTGTGTAGGGCTAGATCCCATTTTCTTCAACTTCTCTGGTGCAGAGGTCAGTGACCCCACCCCACCCCGCTTCCCAGTCTGCACTGGCAGACCATGCTGGGACTCTGTAATAAACACAATATTAACAGCAAGATTAGACAGTAACTAATATGAAGAGAGGATTGTTTCTTCCTGAAAGGACACGTGAGCTGAGCTGTCGGATCCAATGGACCAGATCCTCCCTTGTTTACAGCTTAATTCACCCGGATCCCATCCTCCCCGAGTCACGCAGCCTCCGATAATGCTCAGTACCCCAACCTCCCTCTACCCTGGCAATCGCCCCGTATCCTTCCCACTATTTACAGCACACCCGCACACGTGACTGATCACCTTCACCCACATTCACCATCTCAGCAACCTCCACAGCTAACTGATCCCACAGTCCCGGCTCAGGCGCAAAACCGGGGCTGCAAGACGGGAGAGCCCGGAGCGCCTGGCTGTCAGGCAGAGCTCGGACCCGACCCTTTCCCACTGTAACCCACCCTCGATTTACACAAACCCGAGATCAGCCCCTACCTCAGCGCCTCAGCTGGGGTGGGCACCGCACCTAGGCTTTGCAGGAGGTTCACCGCGACACCATCCGTGGCCGGAATTCGCAAGGTCAGAGCGTTTGGCTGTCCGGTTCTTTCACTGTGACACCCCGAACTCCACATCAACTCCGTCCAAACAACACTAGGCGAACTTTAATGACGAACAAACATAATCGCTCTCAGTGATCAGCGATCTGAATGATTCACTCACTTTTAGAGGAAGTGGTGCCTACATTCGAAGTTGTCGAAGTGTGTAGTTTCACAGGAGACAAAGACCACGAGGTTTTCAGTTACCTGTTGCAATCTGTGTTTACCTTGCAGTTCCAGTTTACATCAATAAAACTGTTGTTTATGAAAATCCTAAACAACGAGACTCTGCACTGACTGCAGCCACTCCATCCCAAAGCAGATCACCCTGGACAGTCATCACCGCTGATGACGCATTGATCACATCGCGCATGCTCACCTTCTCGAATGGGCGGTGTTTTCCTTTGCATTCTTTGTTGAATCGGTTTCGGAATCGGTTAAAGTCCCCCGGAGCAGGGGGATGGACTGCGGGACGAAGACATAAATTTCCCATCGGTGAGTATTGAGACTAGTCTCGAGTGAGGAGGTCTGATGCAGGGCAGTAATTCCCGTTAACACACTCGAACTGGCGGCTTTAGCCCCGCTTCCTGGACTGAACCTGCCGGAGCCGGTCCTTCACATCAAATCGCCTGAGATGAGCTGACGCTCAGCCCCAGTTGTTCTGGTTCTCGGGAGGGGTAGGAATGAAGTGGTGATGCTGGGTCCACACCCATATTTCGCCCCTCTGTACATGGCAGTGAGATCTACATCTGTCAGGTCCTTTCGTTGTGGGCGGGAAATATGTTTTACTTGACTCCATTCCACTCTTATGACCTGCCGAAATGCACCCAGTGTTTCTGGGTATATTACCCATTTATGTGAGAATTTGGCCTTTTCTATTTTTCTGAGCTTCTCAAAAATGTGTACACTTCAACTAAGCCTTCCTCCAGCATTTCCAGTCGATCTGATATGTCGACACAATTAAAATGAGGATCCGGTTTATCGTCACGGGAGACCCTCCACCTGTCACAGGATCCTGTGTCCCCCCCTCTTCATTTTACCGCAGACCTGCAGCATCTGCGGGTTTCATTTCAGCTCTGCCACTCCCACCACCCCCCCCCCACCCACCCCGCCGCACCGATCATACAACAATCACAGCGCATGCTCACTGTTCCTGGAAGGGTGGCGCTTTCCTTTCAATAGAGGCTGGGATTGGGAGAGGACCCTCACCCCCTGAGGTGGGGAGCCAGTGGAAGAATCACCAGCATAGGTTGAATTAAAGCAGCGCACGAGGCAGGGTAAAAGGAGCCATTGCAACTTTAATTTCATTGTTACAGAATGCTTCCGCATTGCTCTTTCTTGGTAATAATTAAACTCACAGTATACGATGAAGACCTCTGTTATTTGCCTTTTTTGGGGTTTTTTTGGTGAGCCATTATCCAGTAACAGCCCAAGAGGAGGTGTTGGATGTTTTTTTTTATCATTCTCTGATCACTGCCCTTCAGTGAAGTATCAAGTGACCTCAACAGCAGATTTAACAGGTTGACAGTGAGGTGGGGGGGGGGGGGGGGGGGGGGAAGGATGTTGTGAACTGTATGGACTGTATTGGAATGCAGGGAAAACTAATGAATATCTGCTTTGCATTTCTGCAAAACCTGTTCAGGATGTCACAAGCATCTTGAAATCAGTCAGTGTTTGTGCATTATTCATAATAAAAAAGAGAAATTACTAGAAATTCTGGGAGATCTACTGCCTCCCAGATAACCGCATCTGCACCAGGTGCACCAAGCTGCTACTCCTCAGAGAATGAGTTAAGGAACTGGAGCTGCAGCTCGATGTCATTTGCCTCATACGGGAAGCTGAATAAGTTCAAAGTAAAAATTATCGGAGTACCTTTCAAATCATCATCCACTAAATAATCAGTAAACTCCCAAGACCTGACCTCAATACCTCTCTGTGCAATTGGATCATGGATTTCCTCACTTGTAGTCCCCACTCAGTTCAGATTGGTAAAAACATCTCCACCACAATCTCCATCAGCACCGGAGTACCACAGGGATGTGTACTTAGCCCCCTGTTCTACTCGCTTTACACCTGTGACTGTATGTCTAAGTACGGCTCCACCACCATGTATAAGTTTGCTGATTATATCTCTGTTGTAGACTCTATCAAAAGGGGTGGTGATCAGGATACCGCACTGACTGACCCACCCCAGACCAGATCACCCTGGAAAGTCCTCCCCAGTAACATCTGGGGTTTTGTAACCCAACTCAAGAAAAAGGCCACGCTGCCCACTCCATCAACAACATGGCAAAGCCAGGCACATCGCAGGGGACTTTCGCTCACACAACCCTGGATTCAGTGATGAAACCTGTTAAGTTTCCTTCATTGTCCTCCTGAAATCGTTAAAAACATCCATTGAACAGCTTTTGAAAACAAGCTCTCACCCACACGTGACGTCATTCTGTGCCCGCACACTGGGATCTGACGCAGTCTGCAGCCTCACATGCCTGATGTCACGTGTGGGTTCCCCACACCGGAATCTGACATTACCCTGCACTCCCAAATGTGTGATGTCACATGTGAGTTCCCCACAACTGGGTCTGATACCAGTCTGCGCCCCCACATGCCTGACGTCACATGTACATCACACTGGCGGAGAGACGGTTGAACTTTATCACATAAGGTAACAATTACCTGACCCACCTAACCCACCCCGCAGTCAACAGAGGAGTTACATTCTTCCTATTAGTGCGAAGAGATGTCAATCTCTGATTACAGACCAGCCGAGAGGGCATTACCCCCTCTGAGACCGTCTCCTGCTCCAGGCGGAACACCCCGTCAAAGCGGAACAAATCCGATAGTAGATGTCCAGCATTTTGAATTATTTCCATTTCCCTCCAAGGGAAGTTGGGGGTGTTTCTGAAGTATTTCTGCGACCAGTGTCTGAAGTATCGCTGAGAGTTAGGAGGAGACTGTTCGGCCCATCAGTTGATGCCGGTTCCCCGGGGAGGGAGGGATCCGGGCAGAAGGAAGGGGAAGAGGGAATTAACTGGGAGGATAAATATGGTGTGAGGGGTTGGATACGATGGAGTCTGAGAGATTGTTTGTCCCGGTGGTGGATCAGGGAGCCGGATGGGGGAAGGAGCCCATTAACAATGGGGAAGGGACATGGGAGGCTCGTCCATGAAAACGTCTGAGCCCACGGTGGTGGCAAGTAGAGATATTCACCACTTTGGGAGGCAAACACTGGTAGACTGTATTTTCAAATTGTTAGTGACACAGAATTGTATAATTGCTGTTCTGTGTGTTATCTGAATGTACTTGCCTGTGATGCTGCCACAAGTCAGTGTTTCTCTGTACCTGTACCTTCCCGTACTTGTGCACTTGGCAATAAATTCAACAGGACCTGAGAAATCTCAGTGAGATTTGATTAGTGATGATCATCTTGGCAGCTCGGTAAGTAAAATGTGAAAAACATAAAACATATAAATCTAAAGTACCTTAAAGGCCCTTCAGCCCACAATGTTGTGCCGTCCATGTAACCTACTCTAGAAATTGACTGGAATTTATTTCCAGCATAGCCCTTTATTTTTATAAGCACCATGTACCGATCTACGAGTTTCTTAAACGACCCTTTTTATTCCCTTCTACCACCGTCGCTGCCAATGCATTCCATGCACCAACAACTCTCTGTGTGAAAAAAAACGTGTCATCCCCTGTCATCCCCCTTGTACCTTCTTGCAAGCACCTTAATACTGTGCTCCCTCTTGTTAGCCATTGTAACCCTGGGAAAAAAGCCTCTGGCTATCGACACAAGCAAAACCTCTCATCTTATACACTTCTGTCGGGTGACCTCTCATCCCCCAATGCGTCAAGGACAAAAGGCCAAGTTCACTCAACCTATTCTCATCAGGCATGCTCCCCAATCCAGACAACATCCTTGTAAATCTCCTCTGTGCTCTCCCTATATAATCCATATCGTTTCCTGTAGTGTGGTGACCAGAACTGAACACAGTACCCCTGAATAGAGTCTATTCTGTACTGTATCTGTAATATTACCTTATACTCTTGAACTCAATATCATGGCTGATGAATGCCAACACACTATATGCTTTCATAACAACTCCGTCAACGTGTGCAGCAGCTTTGAGTGTTGTATCAACACAAACGTCAAGTTCTCACTCATTTTCCACATTGCCAAGAGTCTTACAATTAATCTTATATTCTGTCTTCCAAGTTGACCTACCAAAATGAACCGCTTCACGCTGATCAGTATTGAACTCCCATCTGCAATTCTCTGCCCAGTTCTGCATCCTATCGATGTTGCACTGTAACATCTGACAACCCCGCAGACGATCCACAACACTCCCAACTTTTGTGTCATCAGCAAACTTACTAACCCATCCTTCAACTTCCTCATCCAGGTCATTTGTAAAAATCACAAAGGGAAGGGGTCACAGAACAGATCACAATGGAACACTATCGGTCATCATCATCCCTGCAGAATACGAACCATCTACAACCGCCCTTTGCCTTCTGTGGACTTGCCAGTTCTGGATCCACAAAGCAAGGTCTCCTTGGATCCCATACCTCATTATTTTCTGAATGAGCTTTCCATGGGGAACCTTAGCTAACCTCTTACTGAAATCCATATACAGCACTGCTCTACCGTCATCAATGTGTTTTGTTTACATCCTCAAATAATTCAGTCAGGTTTATAAGGCATGACCTGCCCTCGGCAAAGCCAGACTGACTATCCCTAATCAGACCATGTCTCTCCAAATGCTCATAAACCCTGCCTCTCAGGATCTTCTCTAAATCTTGCCCACCACTGAAGTAAGACTCACTGGTTTATAATTTCCTGAGTTATCTCTACTCCCTTTCTTGAACAAGAGAGCAACATTTGCAACTTTCCAATCCTCTGGTACTTCTCCCCACCTAATTGATGATGCAAAGATCATTGTCAGAAGCTTAGCAATCTCCTCCCTCGATTCCTACACTAGCATGGGGTATATCTGCTTCAGTCTCGGTGAGTTATCTAACTTAATACCTCTCAAAAGATCCAGCACATGCTCTTTCTTAAAGTCCGTACATTCATGCGTTTCAGTCTGCGGCAAGACATCCCCACAATTCCCAAGGTCCTTTCCACCGTGAATACTGAAGCAAAATACTCAGTGTCTCAGAATATTTCAATGATCGGCAGGTTGAGAAACATCTGTCGAGAATGTAGTGGTGAGATTTAACCGAGCTGATTTGCCATTGCTGGCCACCCCCCCCCCCCCCTGCGGATTTGTTATACTTGCATGACACGCCTTCAGCTCCCATGCTGATTGTTACATAAGTCGGTGATATGTATTGGGACCTTTATTAAACAAACATACAATCAAGAGGCGATGAAACTGAAATGTACCGAATTTTAAGTTTTTCGTATTTGAGTGAATAATAATGATATATTACATTCATCAGTCTCCAGCTGTGTACTGCAAGGAACAGAGCAGAAATATGTAACTGATTCCCTTTGCGTTTACCACACCCCGACTGATGCGATTCGTTACCATAAAAAAAAACATAAATACACAACGCAGAATACAATGCAGATGGAGAACGGATACAGTGTCTTCCACCTGAAATATTAACATACTCACTGTCTTGTTGAATAATTCCATCATTTTGTTTTATTTATTTTGACGATTTTTTTCAACTGACTGTTTTGGATGTATGGCATGTCGACATTGTGTTTATCAAGGTGTCATATAACTAACTATCTGATAATAGCCATTTGATATGCTCAAAGAAATCTTAACTGAGTTTTGTTGCTAATAATGGGTTAAATTCCTGCCGGAAGAACTATGATAGTTCAGGACAAGATGTCACGATGTGACATTGCATTGTTCAGGTTGTCAGAGTTTTTCTCCATAGACTCAAATCATATATTGCCACTGGTGTCAATGGCAGGGGGTGTTAACCTGAAAGGAGATGGTGAGAATCAGGTGTGACTGAGAAATCTGTATAATCCAGTGACGAGAGGAATAGAAGTCTCATCGTCAGCAGAAATGATTCAGCCCACACTGGTGGAACTGTTGTCCATTACTCACCACGGTGCCACCAGTGGTAGGAGGACCAAAACATTGGGCGCTGTCTGCTCAGCCTGTCTTGCTATTCTATTGACACATCACTCCCAGTCCAGGACAGAAGATTGGCACTTAAAAGGGAATTGCCTGCAATATAGCGAGTAGTTACCCTGTAGAATCCTAGTCCAGTGTACAATCCATGGAGAGCACGGAAATGGACATTCTGTGACTGTGGGTGGATGGGTGCAGGAAGATCAGGCCATGTTTAGTGTTCGGTGGGTAAGCCCAAGATGTTTGGAAGTGTTTGCCTGAGTTTAAAAACAAAACAGCATTCTCCTTTAAACCCAATTAATGGTTGACCCTCCTGTTTTTTTTTTCGTTACAGAGCAGCAAGAACTGATCACACCTGTCCACAAAATGGATCAAGGTGCGAGCAGTGGAGGAGTTCCAGTGACGTCAACATCGGGAAAAGACACGGGTATGTTGGCAAATTATTTTAATTTATAAATACTCTACTGATTCTGCGTCTGAGTTTAATTCAATATCGACAATTCACAAAATATTTGTGAAAAATGAGCAGAGAGATGAGAGAAAGAGAGGTGGAAAAGAGTTAACATCTCTGGGGGAAGCACAGTCACACGTGAAAGGGTTACATTTACCATCTGCTCCTGCTCCTCGAGCAGATTGTGATTAAAGTAGTGAGTTACTCCAGAAGACAAGGCATTCTGCAGATGCTGAAAGTTTTGAGCAACACAAAGACATACAGAATATTGGCAGCACTCAGCAGGTCAGGCAGCATCCATGGAGAGGAATAAGCATTTGAGCTTTTCGATCAGGACCACAAGGAAGAGAAAGTAATGTAGCAATATCTAGAATTTCTGTCCCCTCTTTTCCAGTCCGATGAAGGGCCTTGTCCTGAAACATTGGTTGTTTATTCTCCTCCATAGATGCTGCCTGACCTGCTGAGAACCTCCAGCATTTTGTGAAATATTCCAGAGATTTGCTGAGGAAGGGGTTGTCCAGACAGGCAGACAGTAACCCAGAGCAAAGCGATGGTGATGGGCAGTACCAGGAGAGTGATGGTGATGGGTTACTGTATTCTCAGCAATAAGCAGAGTCCTTTCCAAAACAGAGAGGTATATTCCCGGGGACACGAAAGAGCAGCCTTCAACAGATGGAGGTATACCCCCTCTTACACCAGCCCAAGCCCGTTACTTCTCTCCCTCCCCCCCCCCCCACTATATATATATATATATATATTTCGGACTGTGTTTGGTGATCTTTAGGCTCCAGAGGGAAAGTTACTGCCCAATATGGGTGAATGATTTCTTTAATTTTCCTGATTTCCTTCACAGATCCGAGGTCAACGATCACTGAGCTCCTGACAAGCTGGAATGATTTCCAGCTGCTGCAGTTGACGGATTTCTACCGGGACAGGCTGGAGCAGGCGATGGAAGGAGGGGTGCACGGAGTGAGCCTGGCGTTAACGGCCGAGAATCAGTTCAGCGGAGAGGAACATCGGGTGAGTGGGAGAGAGAATGGGTTTGAATTTTCACACATCACAGGACTGATGGGTGTTGGAACTCTGACTCATCGGATATTAAAGCATAAAAACAAATCAAAAATAAATATATATAATTCTTAAAACTGTGAATCTGAAGGAATGATTGAAAGAGGTGTAAATACTCCAGTGGCGGCTCAATGCTCAGAGCGAGGGGAGCAGGTAACAATTGTATTAGGTTGCAATTGAGGAGTTTAAATGGAAATATGACGGGAAGTTTCGGTTTGGGAAGACCGTGCAGCGTGACGGCAGGATGTCAGTGAGAACCGGGACATCATCAGTGGGTGCCACAGGAGCTGGAGTGTGTTCTGTTCTGGGTGGAGATGATTGTGTTACAATCTGTAACTGCAAACAGTGTGGATCGGGGAATACTGTCATGTTGTAATGTGTAATCACTGAATAAACCTCCACTGGAAAAGGCAAAGGAAATGCATCAGGTGTCAGCCGGTAATCCGCTGTTATGTTGGACACTGGCGGACTGAGGGGATGAATCACATCATCTTTTCTGCAACTTCTCCAAGACTGCTCACTCTGTTATAAAAACCCTCCTGACTTCTTTCTTCATCTGTGATCGTTATTTCCTGATTTCTGTTTTACACCGTCAAATCCGGTGAGGAATTATTTATGGATTCAGAGCCACGTCAATGAAGCGGTCACAGACCAGCCAGGATCTCATTGACTGGTGGACCAGGTTCACGGTGAATGTCCCTCCGTGTGCTCTGCACTCAGAATGTACAGTCCATGTCCAGACAGGATCAGCACCCGTCCGGGTGACTGCTCAGTGTGATCCCGTTACAGAGCACATCATTTACTTCTCATTCTCTGTGTGAATCTGTCAGTCCCCAATATGTTCACCGTTACTCTTCGCAGAAAATCTCTGATCTCGCTGATAAGGGAGAGCGGGCGGACAGTTCTAAACTCCTCCTGAGCCTGGTGATGGGGAAAGGCTCCCGCGCCCGGAGGGTGATGTGGGAAACCTTTGTGAAAATGCGGATTGGTGTCCCAAATTTGGACCAGATACTGAAGGAGTTACAGATATATGGTGAGATTATATCAGAGATTAATTTAAATTTTGATCGCAACAAAGCACACTTTACAATTTTACAAAAACGATTTCCTCAATTTGTTTAAATTCAAACAGGTTGTGATCCTTCCCATCGACCAATTCCTGCTCAACATTTACTGACGTTCCTCAGTGAGCTGAAAGGTAAGTGAACGTGCATTGAACATTGATGATTATAACACAGGAATAAGCCATTAGGCAAATAATATTGTGGCAAAGCAGCTGAGAAGTAATTCAAACAAACCCAAACCGTAATCTCTCCATCCTACACCATCTCCATGTGCCTCCATCTTCCTTACATCCATGTGCCTGTCCAAAAGTGTCTTAAAAGCTTCTAATAATTTGCCTCGACCACCTTACCAGGCAGTGTGTTCCAGGCAGCCACGACTCTCTGATTATAAGTCCTATCCCTCACATCCCACTTCATTCTACACTCTGTTAACTTCAATATATTCCCTCCGGTAATAGACATTTCAACTGCGACAAACCAATTATCTCTGTCCACTCTATCTATGCCTCTCATAATCTTGTAAACCTGTGTCAGAGCCCCCCTCAGCCTCCGATGATCCAGAAAAAACAACCTAATTTTATCCAGCTTCTCATGATAGCACATGCCCTCTAAACCAGGCAGCATCTTGGTAAACCTCTTCTGCTCCCTCTCTAAAGCCTCAACATCCCTCCGGTAGTGGGGCAATCGGAACGGTACGCAATTGCCCAGATGAGGCCAAAGCGGAGTTCATAAGGTTGAAACTTGACCTCTGTTTCCACCAACGTTTGTAATTTGCGTAGGGCGGTTCAGTTGTTGAGCCACGAGGATCTGACCAGGTAAATACTGGCAATGTGACAGAGATCACAGTGAGACACTGGGAAACGTGTTTGCTAGAGGGAGAGTTTTCAAAGGACATTTTGAGGAAAGAGGCAGAGAGCTGGCGAGTTTGAGGAAAGTGGTCACACCGCTCTGGAGCCTGCAACTACAGATCCCCACCGGAGTCTGAGTGGACAAGGGGGGATCTGGAGAATGGAAAAAAACTTATATTTCTTCACATCAAAAAGTCAAAACATTCTCTTGCCAGCCACTGCCCCCTCCTGAACAGCCTGATCGTTAACCATTTTCTAAACTCCCCCAGTTCCTGCAGATTATCTTTTCTTAGAGTTGGGCGTCCACTGAAGTTCCAGGCACAGAATAGTAATAATAGCATCACTTTAATTAGAAAAGCAGGTAACATCCCAACTGGTCTGTTCAACCACAGAGCAGCAGATGAACCCCGCTGTGTTCACATCTGCACTCCCTAGTGCAAACACTGCTACAGTGTTAGAGAGGGTGAGACTGGGGGACATATTCCTCAGCTCAGTCCACAGAAGCTGAAATTCCTGTCTGCCGGTGTTGTGTGATGGACACTGTGGAAGGGTGAGAGATGGGAATTAGGACAGGGAAACCGAGGGTTGTGGGATCGCGGCAAGGAAGGTGGAAAGGTCTGAAAATATCTATAAATAATATTGCAATTAGTTAAATTGTGACCGTCTGGATGGGAAGCTCACTACATCCATAAGCACATTGTGTCTGTGAAAATGGAGCCCAGGGCAGTACATGGGCTCAAGGGATTGTAAGGCTCCATCATCGCAGACTGAGTTGGATCACTCAACTGCACATTTAACAGAGGAGAGAGCGTAGGAAAGACAAATATCACAAAACTTGTTGATATTGCATCAGACCATGTTTTATCTGATTATTCGAAGCTCATAACATAAATATAGGGAATCTCGGCCAGAACCCTTGTTCAGTCTCTCTCACTTACAGGAACAAATCTCAAAGATGATAATTTAAATTTGGTACCAGAGATAGACCAATCAGGAAGTTTACAAACTACTCACGTCTCTAAGATCTCTGTTAATGCTGTTCCAGTCCACATACGGTCAATGATACCCCTCAGTGTCCCTGAACACGGGTTTAGTAAATCGCTAGAAGTTTGTTCCTCATTCTCCCTCATCCTGTTTGCAGAGGGAACAGACATGACAGTGAAATTCCCACACCCATTTCTGAAGATGAAACACATACACCCCCTATTTATTGAACAACATCATTTCTACCACTGTCACATTCTCTAAATTAAATATGTACAAGAACAATGTTTTCCTACACTGCCTATCGCAGCTGAATACATTGAATAGAGACCCCACACATACCTGACAGGGTCCTGTCGCACTGTGAGACCCCACACTCCCCTGACAGGGTCTTGAAACACTGTGAGACCCCACACACCCCTGACAGGGTCCGGACACACTGTGAGACCCCACACACCCCTGACAGGGTCCTGACACACTGTAAGACCAAACACACCCCTGACAGGGTCCTGACACACTGTGAGACCCCACATGCCCCTGACAGGGTCTTGAAACACTGTGAGCCCCCACACAACCCTGACAGGGTCCGGACACACTGTGAGACCCCACACACCCCTGACAGGGTCCTGACACACTGTGAGACGCCACACACCCCTGGCAGGGCCCTGACACACTGAGACCACACACACCACTGACAGGGTCCTGACACACTGTGAAACCCCACACACCCCTGCAGGGTCCTGATAGACTGTGAGACCCCACACACCCCTGACGGGGCCCTGACACACTGTGAGACCCCACACACCCCTGACGGGGCCCTGACACACTGTGAGACCCCACACACCCCTGACAGGGTCCTGACACACTGTGAGACCCCACACACCCCTGACAGGGTCCGGCCAGACACCGAGACCCGATAAAACCAGGCACAGTCCTGACACACTGTGAGATCCCACAAACCCCTGACAGGGTCCTGACACACTGTGAGACCTCACACACCCCTGACAGGGTCCTGACACACTGTGAGACCACAAACACCCCTGACAGGGTCCTGACACACTGTAAGACCCCACACACCCCTGACAGGGTCCTAACACACTGTGAGACCCCACACACCCCTGACAGGGTCCTGACACACTGTGAGACCACAAACACCCCAGGCACAGTCCTGACACACTGTGAGACCCCACACACCCCTGACAGGGTCCTGACACACTGTAAGACCCCACACACCCCAACAGGGTCCTGACACACTGTGAGACCCCACACACCCCTGACAGGGTCCTGACACACTGTAAGACCCCACACACCCCAACAGGGTCCTGACACACTGTGAGACCCCACACACCCCTGACAGGGTCCTGACACACTTTCAGACCCCACACACCCCTGACAGGGTCCTGACACACTGTGAGACCCCACAAACACCCCAGGCACAGTCCTGACACACTGTGAGATCCCACACACCCCTGACAGGGTCCTGACACACTGTGAGACCACAAACACCCCAGGCACAGTCCTGACACACTGTGAGACCCCACACACCCCTGACAGGGTCCTGACACACTGTGAGACCACAAACACCCCAGGCACAGTCCTGACACACTGTGAGATCACAAACACCCCAGGCACAGTCCTGACACACTGTGAGACCCCACACACCCCTGACAGGGTCCTGACACACTGTGAGACCACAAACACCCCAGGCACAGTCCTGACACACTGTGAGACCACAAACACCCCAGGCACAGTCCTGACACAGCGTGAAACCCCACATACTACTGGAAGAGTCCTGACACACTGGGAGACCCCACACACCCCTGACAGAGTCCTGACACACTGGGAGACCACACACACCCCCGAAAGGGTCCAGGCAGACTGGGAGACCACACACACCCCTGGCAGGGTCCTGATAGACTGTGAGATCCCACCCAACTCTGACAGGGTCCTGATAAAGCGTGAGACCCCACACACCGCCCTGTCAGGGTGTTGACACACTGTGAGACCACACACACTCCTCTTAGGGTACTGACATACTGTGAGACCCCACACACCCCTGAGAGGGTCCTGCCAAACTGTGTGACCCCACACACCGCTGACAGGGTTTGATAGACAGTGAGACCTCACACACCCCTGACAGGGTCATGACACACTGTGAGACCCCAAACACCCCTGAAAGGGTCCTGACACACTGTAAGACCCCACACACCCCTGACAGGGTCCTGACACACTGTGAGACCCTACACTCCCCTGGCAGGGCCCTGACACACTGTGACACCCCACACTCCCCTGGCAGGGTCCTGACACACTGTGAGACCCCACACACACCTGACAGGGTCCTGACACACTGTGAGACCCCACACACCCCTGACAGGGTCCTGACACACTGTGAGACCCTACACTCCCCTGGCAGGGCCCTGACACACTGTGAGACCCCACACACCCCTGACAGGGTCCTGACACACTGTGAGACCCTACACTCCCCTGGCAGGGCCCTGACACACTGTGAGACCCCACACTCCCCTGGCAGGGTCCTGACACACTGTGAGACCCCACACTCCCCTGACAGGGTCCTGACACGCTGTGAGACCACAAACACCCCAGGCACAGTCCTGACACACTGTGAGACCACAAACACCCCAGGCACAGTCCTGACACAGCATGAAACCCCACATACTACTGGAAGAGTCCTGACACACTGGGAGACCCCACACACCCCTGACAGGGTCCTGACACACTGGGAGACCCCACACACCCCTGACAGGGTCCTGACAGACAGTGATGCCCCACACACCCCTTTTAGGGTACTGACACACTGTGAGACCCCACACACCCCTGCAGGGTCCTGATAGACTGTGAGATCCCACCCAGATCTGACAGGGTCCTGATAAAGCATGAGACCCCACACACCGCCCTGTCAGGGTGTTGACACACTGTGAGACCCCACACACCATTGACAGGGTCCTGACACACTGTGAGACCCCACACACCCCTGACAGGGTCCTGACACACTGTGAGGCCCCACAAACCCCTGACAGGGTCCTGACACACTGTGAGACCACAAACACCCCAGGCACAGTCCTGACACACTGTGAGACCACAGACACCTCAGGCACAGTACTGACACACCGTGAAACCCCACATACTACTGGAAGAGTCCTGACACACTGGGAGACCCCACACACCCCTGACAGGGTCCTGACACACTGTGAGACCCCACACAACCCTGACAGGGTCTGACACACTTTCAGACCCCACACACCCCTGACAGGGTCCTGACACACTGGGAGACCCCACACACCCCTGACAGGGTCCTAACACACTGAGAGACACCACACACCCCTGACAGGGTCCTGACCCACTGAGAGACACCACACGCTCCGAAGATGATCTTGACAAACATTGAGACCCCTCTCACCCCTGACAGGGTCCTGACACACTGTGAGACCACAAACACCCCAGGCACAGTCCTGACACACTGTGAGACCACAAACACCCCAGGCACAGTCCTGACACACTGTGAAACCCCACATACTACTGGAAGAGTCCTGACACACTGGGAGACCCCACACACCCCTGGCAGGGTCCTGACACACTGTGAGACCCCACACAACCCTGACAGGGTCTGACACACTGTAAGACCACACACACACCTGTCAGGGTACTGACACACTGTGAGACGCCACACACCCCTGACAGGGTCCTGACACACTGTGAGGCCCCACACACCCCTGACAGGGTCCTAACACACTTTCAGACCCCACACACCCCTGACAGGGTCCTGACACACTGTGAGACCCCACAAACACCCCAGGCACAGTCCTGACACACTGTGAGATCCCGCACACCCCTGACAGGGTCCTGACACACTGTGAGACCACAAACACCCCAGGCACAGTCCTGACACACTGTGAGACCCCACACAACCCTGACAGGGTCCTGACACACTGTGAGACCACAAACACCCCAGGCAGAGTCCTGACACACTGGGAGACCCCACACACCCCTGACAGGGTCCTGACACACTGTGAGACCACAAACACCCCAGGCACAGTCCTGACACACTGTGAGACCCCACACACCCCTGACAGGGTCCTGACACACTGTGAGACCACAAACACCCCAGGCACAGTCCTGACACACTGTGAGACCACAAACACCCCAGGCACAGTCCTGACACACTGTGAGACCCCACACACCCCTGACAGGGTCCTGACACACTGTGAGACCGCACACACCCCAGGCACAGTCCTGACACACTGTGAGACCCCACACAACCCTGACAGGGTCCTGACACACTGTGAGACCACAAACACCCCAGGCACAGTCCTGACACACTGTGAGACCACAAACACCTCAGGCAGATCCTGACACACTGGGAGACCCCACCCACCCCTGAGAGGGTCCTGACACACTGTGAGACCGCACACACTCCTGGACAGGTCACTGACACACTGTGAGACCTCACACACCCCTGACAGGGTCCTGACACACTGTGAGACCCCACACACACCTGGACAGGTCCCTGACACACTGTGAGACCCCACACAACCATGAGAGGATCCTGACACACTTTCAGACCCCACACACCACTGACAGGGTCCTGAAACACTTTCAGACCCCACACACCCCTGGCAGGGTCCTGACACACCCTGAGGCCTCAGACACCCATGAGAGGGTCCTGACACACTGTGAGACCCCACACACCCCTGACAGAGTCCTGAAACACTGTGAGACCCCACACACACCCCTGACAGGGTCCTGACACACTGTGAGATCCTACACACCCCTGACAGGGGCCTGACACACTGTGAGACCCCACACACCCCTGACAGGGTACTGACACACTTTCAGACCCCACACACCCCTGACAGGGTCCTGACACACTGTGAGACCCCACACACACCCCTGACAGGGTCCTGACACACTGTGAGACTCTACACACTCCTGACAGGGTCCTGACACACTGTGAGATCCCACACACCCCTGACAGAGTCCTGACACACTGTGAGACCCCACACACACCCCTGACAGGTTCCTGACACACTGTGAGACCCTACACACCCCTGACAGGGTCCTGACACACTGTGTACCCCACACACCCCTGCAGGGTCCTGATAGACTGTGAGACCCCACACACCCCTGACGGGGCCCTGACACACTGTGAGACCCCACACACCCCTGACGGGGCCCTGACACACTGTGAGACCCCACACACCCCTGACAGGGTCCTGACACACTGTGAGACCCCACACACCCCTGGCAGGGCCCTGACACACTGTGAGACCCCACACACCCCTGACAGGGTCCTGACACACTGTGAGACCCTACACTCCCCTGGCAGGGCCCTGACACACTGTGAGACCCCACACTCCCCTGGCAGGGTCCTGACACACTGTGAGACCCCACACACACCTGACAGGGTCCTGACACGCTGTGAGACCACAAACACCCCAGGCACAGTCCTGACACACTGTGAGACCACAAACACCCCAGGCACAGTCCTGACACAGCGTGAAACCCCACATACTACTGGAAGAGTCCTGACACACTGGGAGACCCCACACACCCCTGACAGGGTCCTGACACACTGGGAGACCCCACACACCCCTGACAGGGTCCTGACACACTGTGAGACCCCACACACCCCTGACAGGGTCCTGACAGACAGTGATGCCCCACACACCCCTTTTAGGGTACTGACACACTGTGAGAACCCACACACCCCTGCAGGGTCCTGATAGACTGTGAGATCCCACCCAGATCTGACAGGGTCCTGATAAAGCATGAGACCCCACACACCGCCCTGTCAGGGTGTTGACACACTGTGAGACCCCACACACCATTGACAGGGTCCTGACACACTGTGAGACCCCACACACCCCTGACAGGGTCCTGACACACTGTGAGGCCCCACAAACCCCTGACAGGGTCCTGACACACTGTGAGACCACAAACACCCCAGGCACAGTCCTGACACACTGTGAGACCACAGACACCTCAGGCACAGTACTGACACACCGTGAAACCCCACATACTACTGGAAGAGTCCTGACACACTGGGAGACCCCACACACCCCTGACAGGGTCCTGACACACTGTGAGACCCCACACAACCCTGACAGGGTCTGACACACTTTCAGACCCCACACACCCCTGACAGGGTCCTGACACACTGGGAGACCCCACACACCCCTGACAGGGTCCTAACACACTGAGAGACACCACACACCCCTGACAGGGTCCTGACCCACTGAGAGACACCACACGCTCCGAAGATGATCTTGATAAACATTGAGACCCCTCTCACCCCTGACAGGGTCCTGACACACTGTGAGACCACAAACACCCCAGGCACAGTCCTGACACACTGTGAGACCACAAACACCCCAGGCACAGTCCTGACACACTGTGAAACCCCACATACTACTGGAAGAGTCCTGACACACTGGGAGACCCCACACACCCCTGGCAGGGTCCTGACACACTGTGAGACCCCACACAACCCTGACAGGGTCTGACACACTGTAAGACCACACACACACCTGTCAGGGTACTGGCACACTGTGAGACGCCACACACCCCTGACAGGGTCCTGACACACTGTGAGGCCCCACACACCCCTGACAGGGTCCTAACACACTTTCAGACCCCACACACCCCTGACAGGGTCCTGACACACTGTGAGACCCCACAAACACCCCAGGCACAGTCCTGACACACTGTGAGATCCCGCACACCCCTGACAGGGTCCTGACACACTGTGAGACCACAAACACCCCAGGCACAGTCCTGACACACTGTGAGACCCCACACAACCCTGACAGGGTCCTGACACACTGTGAGACCACAAACACCCCAGGCAGAGTCCTGACACACTGGGAGACCCCACACACCCCTGACAGGGTCCTGACACACTGTGAGACCACAAACACCCCAGGCACAGTCCTGACACACTGTGAGACCCCACACACCCCTGACAGGGTCCTGACACACTGTGAGACCACAAACACCCCAGGCACAGTCCTGACACACTGTGAGACCACAAACACCCCAGGCACAGTCCTGACACACTGTGAGACCCCACACACCCCTGACAGGGTCCTGACACACTGTGAGACCACAAACACCCCAGGCACAGTCCTGACACACTGTGAGACCACAAACACCCCAGGCACAGTCCTGACACACTGTGAGACCCCACACACCCCTGACAGGGTCCTGACACACTGTGAGACCGCACACACCCCAGGCACAGTCCTGACACACTGTGAGACCCCACACAACCCTGACAGGGTCCTGACACACTGTGAGACCACAAACACCCCAGGCACAGTCCTGACACACTGTGAGACCACAAACACCTCAGGCAGATCCTGACACACTGGGAGACCCCACCCACCCCTGAGAGGGTCCTGACACACTGTGAGACCGCACACACTCCTGGACAGGTCACTGACACACTGTGAGACCTCACACACCCCTGACAGGGTCCTGACACACTGTGAGACCCCACACACACCTGGACAGGTCCCTGACACACTGTGAGACGCCACACAACCATGAGAGGATCCTGACACACTTTCAGACCCCACACACCACTGACAGGGTCCTGAAACACTTTCAGACCCCACACACCCCTGACAGGGTCCTGACACACCCTGAGGCCTCAGACACCCATGAGAGGGTCCTGACACACTGTGAGACCCCACACACCCCTGACAGAGTCCTGAAACACTGTGAGACCCCACACACACCCCTGACAGTGTCCTGACACACTGTGAGATCCTACACACCCCTGACAGGGGCCTGACACACTGTGAGACCCCACACACCCCTGACAGGGTACTGACACACTTTCAGACCCCACACACCCCTGACAGGGTCCTGACACACTGTGAGACCCCACACACACCCCTGACAGGGTCCTGACACACTGTGAGACTCTACACACTCCTGACAGGGTCCTGACACACTGTGAGATCCCACACACCCCTGACAGAGTCCTGACACACTGTGAGACCCCACACACACCCCTGACAGGTTCCTGACACACTGTGAGACCCTACACACCCCTGACAGGGTCCTGACACACTGTGTACCCCACACACCCCTGCAGGGTCCTGATAGACTGTGAGACCCCACACACCCCTGACAGGGCCCTGACACACTGTGAGACCCCACACACCCCTGACGGGGCCCTGACACACTGTGAGACCCCACACACCCCTGACAGGGTCCTGACACACTGTGAGACCCCACACACCCCTGACAGGGTCCGGCCAGACACCGAGACCCGATAAAACCAGGCACAGTCCTGACACACTGTGAGATCCCACAAACCCCTGACAGGGTCCTGACACACTGTGAGACCTCACACACCCCTGACAGGGTCCTGACACACTGTGAGACCACAAACACCCCTGACAGGGTCCTGACACACTTTCAGACCCCACACACCCCTGACAGGGTCCTGACACACTGTGAGACCCCACAAACACCCCAGGCACAGTCCTGACACACTGTGAGATCCCACACACCCCTGACAGGGTCCTGACACACTGTGAGACCACAAACACCCCAGGCACAGTCCTGACACACTGTGAGACCCCACACACCCCTGACAGGGTCCTGACACACTGTGAGACCACAAACACCCCAGGCACAGTCCTGACACACTGTGAGACCACAAACACCCCAGGCACAGTCCTGACACACTGTGAGACCCCACACACCCCTGACAGGGTCCTGACACACTGTGAGACCACAAACACCCCAGGCACAGTCCTGACACACTGTGAGACCACAAACACCCCAGGCACAGTCCTGACACACTGTGAGACGACAAACACCCCAGGCACAGTCCTGACACACTGTGAGACGACAAACACCCCAGGCACAGTCCTGACACACTGTGAGACCACAAACACCCCAGGCACAGTCCTGACACACTGTGAAACCCCACATACTACCGGAAGAGTCCTGACACACTGGGAGACCCCACACACCCCTGACAGGGTCCTGACACACTGTGAGACCACAAACACCCCAGGCACAGTCCTGACACACTGTGAGACCCCACACACCCCTGACAGGGTCCTGACACACTGTGAGACCACAAACACCCCAGGCACAGTCCTGACACACTGTGAGACCACAAACACCCCAGGCACAGTCCTGACACACTGTGAGACCCCACACACCCCTGACAGGGTCCTGACACACTGTGAGACCACAAACACCCCAGGCACAGTCCTGACACACTGTGAGACCACAAACACCCCAGGCACAGTCCTGACACAGCGTGAAACCCCACATACTACTGGAAGAGTCCTGACACACTGGGAGACCCCACACACCCCTGACAGAGTCCTGACACACTGGGAGACCACACACAGCCCCGAAAGGGTCCAGGCAGACTGGGAGACCACACACACCCCTGGCAGGGTCCTGATAGACTGTGAGACCCCACACACCTCTGGCAGGGTCCTGATAGACTGTGAGATCCCACCCAAATCTGACAGGGTCCTGATAAAGCGTGAGACCCCACACACCGCCCTGTCAGGGTGTTGACACACTGTGAGACCACACACTCTCCTCTTAGGGTACTGACATACTGTGAGACCCCACACACCCCTGAGAGGGTCCTGCCAAACTGTGTGAACCCACACACCCCTGACAGGGTCCTGACACACTGTGAGACCCCAAACACCCCTGAAAGGGTCCTGACACACTGTAAGACCCCACACACCCCTGACAGGGTCCTGACACACTGTGAGACCCTACACTCCCCTGGCAGGGCCCTGACACACTGTGACACCCCACACTCCCCTGGCAGGGTCCTGACACACTGTGAGACCCCACACACACCTGACAGGGTCCTGACACACTGTGAGACCCCACACACCCCTGACAGGGTCCTGACACACTGTGAGACCCTACACTCCCCTGGCAGGGCCCTGACACACTGTGAGACCCCACACACCCCTGACAGGGTCCTGACACACTGTGAGACCCTACACTCCCCTGGCAGGGCCCTGACACACTGTGAGACCCCACACTCCCCTGGCAGGGTCCTGACACACTGTGAGACCCCACACACACCTGACAGGGTCCTGACACGCTGTGAGACCACAAACACCCCAGGCACAGTCCTGACACACTGTGAGACCACAAACACCCCAGGCACAGTCCTGACACAGCATGAAACCCCACATACTACTGGAAGAGTCCTGACACACTGGGAGACCCCACACACCCCTGACAGGGTCCTGACACACTGTGAGACCCTACACACTCCTGACAGGGTCCTGACACACTGTGAGTCCCCACACACCACTGACAGGGTCTGACACACTGTCAGACCCCACACACCCCTGACAGGGTACTGACACACTGTGAGACCCCACACACCATTGACAGGGTCCTGACACACTGTGAGACCCCACACACCCCTGCAGGGTCCTGATAGACTGTGAGATCCCACCCAGATCTGACAGGGTCCTGATAAAGCATGAGACCCCACACACCGCCCTGTCAGGGTGTTGACACACTGTGAGACCCCACACACCATTGACAGGGTCCTGACACACTGTGAGACCCCACACACCCCTGACAGGGTCCTGACACACTGTGAGGCCCCACAAACCCCTGACAGGGTCCTGACACACTGTGAGACCACAAACACCCCAGGCACAGTCCTGACACACTGTGAGACCCCACACACCCCTGACAGGGTCCTGACACACTGTGAGACCACAAACACCCCAGGCACAGTCCTGACACACTGTGAGACCACAAACACCCCAGGCACAGTCCTGACACACTGTGAGACCCCACACACCCCTGACAGGGTCCTGACACACTGTGAGACCGCACACACCCCAGGCACAGTCCTGACACACTGTGAGACCCCACACAACCCTGACAGGGTCCTGACACACTGTGAGACCACAAACACCCCAGGCACAGTCCTGACACACTGTGAGACCACAAACACCTCAGGCAGATCCTGACACACTGGGAGACCCCACCCACCCCTGAGAGGGTCCTGACACACTGTGAGACCGCACACACTCCTGGACAGGTCACTGACACACTGTGAGACCTCACACACCCCTGACAGGGTCCTGACACACTGTGAGACCCCACACACACCTGGACAGGTCCCTGACACACTGTGAGACCCCACACAACCATGAGAGGATCCTGACACACTTTCAGACCCCACACACCACTGACAGGGTCCTGAAACACTTTCAGACCCCACACACCCCTGACAGGGTCCTGACACACCCTGAGGCCTCAGACACCCATGAGAGGGTCCTGACACACTGTGAGACCCCACACACCCCTGACAGAGTCCTGAAACACTGTGAGACCCCACACACACCCCTGACAGGGTCCTGACACACTGTGAGATCCTACACACCCCTGACAGGGGCCTGACACACTGTGAGACCCCACACACCCCTGACAGGGTACTGACACACTTTCAGACCCCACACACCCCTGACAGGGTCCTGACACACTGTGAGACCCCACACACACCCCTGACAGGGTCCTGACACACTGTGAGACTCTACACACTCCTGACAGGGTCCTGACACACTGTGAGATCCCACACACCCCTGACAGAGTCCTGACACACTGTGAGACCCCACACACACCCCTGACAGGTTCCTGACACACTGTGAGACCCTACACACCCCTGACAGGGTCCTGACACACTGTGTACCCCACACACCCCTGCAGGGTCCTGATAGACTGTGAGACCCCACACACCCCTGACGGGGCCCTGACACACTGTGAGACCCCACACACCCCTGACGGGGCCCTGACACACTGTGAGACCCCACACACCCCTGACAGGGTCCTGACACACTGTGAGACCCCACACACCCCTGGCAGGGCCCTGACACACTGTGAGACCCCACACACCCCTGACAGGGTCCTGACACACTGTGAGACCCTACACTCCCCTGGCAGGGCCCTGACACACTGTGAGACCCCACACTCCCCTGGCAGGGTCCTGACACACTGTGAGACCCCACACACACCTGACAGGGTCCTGACACGCTGTGAGACCACAAACACCCCAGGCACAGTCCTGACACACTGTGAGACCACAAACACCCCAGGCACAGTCCTGACACAGCGTGAAACCCCACATACTACTGGAAGAGTCCTGACACACTGGGAGACCCCACACACCCCTGACAGGGTCCTGACACACTGGGAGACCCCACACACCCCTGACAGGGTCCTGACACACTGTGAGACCCCACACACCCCCTGACAGGGTCCTGACAGACAGTGATGCCCCACACACCCCTTTTAGGGTACTGACACACTGTGAGAACCCACACACCCCTGCAGGGTCCTGATAGACTGTGAGATCCCACCCAGATCTGACAGGGTCCTGATAAAGCATGAGACCCCACACACCGCCCTGTCAGGGTGTTGACACACTGTGAGACCCCACACACCATTGACAGGGTCCTGACACACTGTGAGACCCCACACACCCCTGACAGGGTCCTGACACACTGTGAGGCCCCACAAACCCCTGACAGGGTCCTGACACACTGTGAGACCACAAACACCCCAGGCACAGTCCTGACACACTGTGAGACCACAGACACCTCAGGCACAGTACTGACACACCGTGAAACCCCACATACTACTGGAAGAGTCCTGACACACTGGGAGACCCCACACACCCCTGACAGGGTCCTGACACACTGTGAGACCCCACACAACCCTGACAGGGTCTGACACACTTTCAGACCCCACACACCCCTGACAGGGTCCTGACACACTGGGAGACCCCACACACCCCTGACAGGGTCCTAACACACTGAGAGACACCACACACCCCTGACAGGGTCCTGACCCACTGAGAGACACCACACGCTCCGAAGATGATCTTGATAAACATTGAGACCCCTCTCACCCCTGACAGGGTCCTGACACACTGTGAGACCACAAACACCCCAGGCACAGTCCTGACACACTGTGAGACCACAAACACCCCAGGCACAGTCCTGACACACTGTGAAACCCCACATACTACTGGAAGAGTCCTGACACACTGGGAGACCCCACACACCCCTGGCAGGGTCCTGACACACTGTGAGACCCCACACAACCCTGACAGGGTCTGACACACTGTAAGACCACACACACACCTGTCAGGGTACTGGCACACTGTGAGACGCCACACACCCCTGACAGGGTCCTGACACACTGTGAGGCCCCACACACCCCTGACAGGGTCCTAACACACTTTCAGACCCCACACACCCCTGACAGGGTCCTGACACACTGTGAGACCCCACAAACACCCCAGGCACAGTCCTGACACACTGTGAGATCCCGCACACCCCTGACAGGGTCCTGACACACTGTGAGACCACAAACACCCCAGGCACAGTCCTGACACACTGTGAGACCCCACACAACCCTGACAGGGTCCTGACACACTGTGAGACCACAAACACCCCAGGCAGAGTCCTGACACACTGGGAGACCCCACACACCCCTGACAGGTTCCTGACACACTGTGAGACCACAAACACCCCAGGCACAGTCCTGACACACTGTGAGACCCCACACACCCCTGACAGGGTCCTGACACACTGTGAGACCACAAACACCCCAGGCACAGTCCTGACACACTGTGAGACCACAAACACCCCAGGCACAGTCCTGACACACTGTGAGACCCCACACACCCCTGACAGGGTCCTGACACACTGTGAGACCACAAACACCCCAGGCACAGTCCTGACACACTGTGAGACCACAAACACCCCAGGCACAGTCCTGACACACTGTGAGACCCCACACACCCCTGACAGGGTCCTGACACACTGTGAGACCGCACACACCCCAGGCACAGTCCTGACACACTGTGAGACCCCACACAACCCTGACAGGGTCCTGACACACTGTGAGACCACAAACACCCCAGGCACAGTCCTGACACACTGTGAGACCACAAACACCTCAGGCAGATCCTGACACACTGGGAGACCCCACCCACCCCTGAGAGGGTCCGGACACACTGTGAGACCGCACACACTCCTGGACAGGTCACTGACACACTGTGAGACCTCACACACCCCTGACAGGGTCCTGACACACTGTGAGACCCCACACACACCTGGACAGGTCCCTGACACACTGTGAGACGCCACACAACCATGAGAGGATCCTGACACACTTTCAGACCCCACACACCACTGACAGGGTCCTGAAACACTTTCAGACCCCACACACCCCTGACAGGGTCCTGACACACCCTGAGGCCTCAGACACCCATGAGAGGGTCCTGACACACTTTGAGACCCCACACACCCCTGACAGAGTCCTGAAACACTGTGAGACCCCACACACACCCCTGACAGTGTCCTGACACACTGTGAGATCCTACACACCCCTGACAGGGGCCTGACACACTGTGAGACCCCACACACCCCTGACAGGGTACTGACACACTTTCAGACCCCACACACCCCTGACAGGGTCCTGACACACTGTGAGACCCCACACACACCCCTGACAGGGTCCTGACACACTGTGAGACTCTACACACTCCTGACAGGGTCCTGACACACTGTGAGATCCCACACACCCCTGACAGAGTCCTGACACACTGTGAGACCCCACACACACCCCTGACAGGTTCCTGACACACTGTGAGACCCTACACACCCCTGACAGGGTCCTGACACACTGTGTACCCCACACACCCCTGCAGGGTCCTGATAGACTGTGAGACCCCACACACCCCTGACAGGGCCCTGACACACTGTGAGACCCCACACACCCCTGACGGGGCCCTGACACACTGTGAGACCCCACACACCCCTGACAGGGTCCTGACACACTGTGAGACCCCACACACCCCTGACAGGGTCCGGCCAGACACCGAGACCCGATAAAACCAGGCACAGTCCTGACACACTGTGAGATCCCACAAACCCCTGACAGGGTCCTGACACACTGTGAGACCTCACACACCCCTGACAGGGTCCTGACACACTGTGAGACCACAAACACCCCTGACAGGGTCCTGACACACTTTCAGACCCCACACACCCCTGACAGGGTCCTGACACACTGTGAGACCCCACAAACACCCCAGGCACAGTCCTGACACACTGTGAGATCCCACACACCCCTGACAGGGTCCTGACACACTGTGAGACCACAAACACCCCAGGCACAGTCCTGACACACTGTGAGACCCCACACACCCCTGACAGGGTCCTGACACACTGTGAGACCACAAACACCCCAGGCACAGTCCTGACACACTGTGAGACCACAAACACCCCAGGCACAGTCCTGACACACTGTGAGACCCCACACACCCCTGACAGGGTCCTGACACACTGTGAGACCACAAACACCCCAGGCACAGTCCTGACACACTGTGAGACCACAAACACCCCAGGCACAGTCCTGACACAGCGTGAAACCCCACATACTACTGGAAGAGTCCTGACACACTGGGAGACCCCACACACCCCTGACAGAGTCCTGACACACTGGGAGACCACACACAGCCCCGAAAGGGTCCAGGCAGACTGGGAGACCACACACACCCCTGGCAGGGTCCTGATAGACTGTGAGACCCCACACACCTCTGGCAGGGTCCTGATAGACTGTGAGATCCCACCCAAATCTGACAGGGTCCTGATAAAGCGTGAGACCCCACACACCGCCCTGTCAGGGTGTTGACACACTGTGAGACCACACACTCTCCTCTTAGGGTACTGACATACTGTGAGACCCCACACACCCCTGAGAGGGTCCTGCCAATCTGTGTGAACCCACACACCCCTGACAGGGTCCTGACACACTGTGAGACCCCAAACACCCCTGAAAGGGTCCTGACACACTGTAAGACCCCACACACCCCTGACAGGGTCCTGACACACTGTGAGACCCTACACTCCCCTGGCAGGGCCCTGACACACTGTGACACCCCACACTCCCCTGGCAGGGTCCTGACACACTGTGAGACCCCACACACACCTGACAGGGTCCTGACACACTGTGAGACCCCACACACCCCTGACAGGGTCCTGACACACTGTGAGACCCTACACTCCCCTGGCAGGGCCCTGACACACTGTGAGACCCCACACACCCCTGACAGGGTCCTGACACACTGTGAGACCCTACACTCCCCTGGCAGGGCCCTGACACACTGTGAGACCCCACACTCCCCTGGCAGGGTCCTGACACACTGTGAGACCCCACACACACCTGACAGGGTCCTGACACGCTGTGAGACCACAAACACCCCAGCCACAGTCCTGACACACTGTGAGACCACAAACACCCCAGGCACAGTCCTGACATAGCATGAAACCCCACATACTACTGGAAGAGTCCTGACACACTGGGAGACCCCACACACCCCTGACAGGGTCCTGACACACTGTGAGACCCTACACACTCCTGACAGGGTCCTGACACACTGTGAGTCCCCACACACCACTGACAGGGTCTGACACACTGTCAGACCCCACACGCCCCTGACAGGGTACTGACACACTGTGAGACCCCACACACCATTGACAGGGTCCTGACACACTGTGAGACCCCACACACCCCTGCAGGGTCCTGATAGACTGTGAGATCCCACCCAGATCTGACAGGGTCCTGATAAAGCATGAGACCCCACACACCGCCCTGTCAGGGTGTTGACACACTGTGAGACCCCACACACCATTGACAGGGTCCTGACACACTGTGAGACCCCACACACCCCTGACAGGGTCCTGACACACTGTGAGGCCCCACAAACCCCTGACAGGGTCCTGACACACTGTGAGACCACAAACACCCCAGGCACAGTCCTGACACACTGTGAGACCACAGACACCTCAGGCACAGTACTGACACACCGTGAAACCCCACATACTACTGGAAGAGTCCTGACACACTGGGAGACCCCACACACCCCTGGCAGGGTCCTGACACACTGTGAGACCCCACACAACCCTGACAGGGTCTGACACACTTTCAGACCCCACACACCCCTGACAGGGTCCTGACACACTGGGAGACCCCACACACCCCTGACAGGGTCCTAACACACTGAGAGACACCACACACCCCTGACAGGGTCCTGACCCACTGAGAGACACCACACGCTCCGAAGATGATCTTGACAAACATTGAGACCCCTCTCACCCCTGACAGGGTCCTGACACACTGTGAGACCACAAACACCCCAGGCACAGTCCTAACACACTGTGAGACCACAAACACCCCAGGCACAGTCCTGACACACTGTGAAACCCCACATACTACTGGAAGAGTCCTGACACACTGGGAGACCCCACACACCCCTGGCAGGGTCCTGACACACTGTGAGACCCCACACAACCCTGACAGGGTCCTGACACACTGTGAGACCACAAACACCCCAGGCACAGTCCTGACACACTGTGAGACCACAAACACCCCAGGCACAGTCCTGACACACTGTGAGACCCCACACACCCCTGACAGGGTCCTGACACACTGTGAGACCGCACACACCCCAGGCACAGTCCTGACACACTGTGAGACCCCACACAACCCTGACAGGGTCCTGACACACTGTGAGACCACAAACACCCCAGGCACAGTCCTGACACACTGTGAGACCACAAACACCTCAGGCAGATCCTGACACACTGGGAGACCCCACCCACCCCTGAGAGGGTCCTGACACACTGTGAGACCGCACACACTCCTGGACAGGTCACTGACACACTGTGAGACCTCACACACCCCTGACAGGGTCCTGACACACTGTGAGACCCCACACACACCTGGACAGGTCCCTGACACACTGTGAGACCCCACACAACCATGAGAGGATCCTGACACACTTTCAGACCCCACACACCACTGACAGGGTCCTGAAACACTTTCAGACCCCACACACCCCTGACAGGGTCCTGACACACCCTGAGGCCTCAGACACCCATGAGAGGGTCCTGACACACTGTGAGACCCCACACACCCCTGACAGAGTCCTGAAACACTGTGAGACCCCACACACACCCCTGACAGGGTCCTGACACACTGTGAGATCCTACACACCCCTGACAGGGGCCTGACACACTGTGAGACCCCACACACCCCTGACAGGGTACTGACACACTTTCAGACCCCACACACCCCTGACAGGGTCCTGACACACTGTGAGACCCCACACACACCCCTGACAGGGTCCTGACACACTGTGAGACTCTACACACTCCTGACAGGGTCCTGACACACTGTGAGATCCCACACACCCCTGACAGAGTCCTGACACACTGTGAGACCCCACACACACCCCTGACAGGTTCCTGACACACTGTGAGACCCTACACACCCCTGACAGGGTCCTGACACACTGTGTACCCCACACACCCCTGCAGGGTCCTGATAGACTGTGAGACCCCACACACCCCTGACGGGGCCCTGACACACTGTGAGACCCCACACACCCCTGACGGGGCCCTGACACACTGTGAGACCCCACACACCCCTGACAGGGTCCTGACACACTGTGAGACCCCACACACCCCTGACAGGGTCCGGCCAGACACCGAGACCCGATAAAACCAGGCACAGTCCTGACACACTGTGAGATCCCACAAACCCCTGACAGGGTCCTGACACACTGTGAGACCTCACACACCCCTGACAGGGTCCTGACACACTGTGAGACCACAAACACCCCTGACAGGGTCCTGACACACTTTCAGACCCCACACACCCCTGACAGGGTCCTGACACACTGTGAGACCCCACAAACACCCCAGGCACAGTCCTGACCCACTGTGAGATCCCACACACCCCTGACAGGGTCCTGACACACTGTGAGACCACAAACACCCCAGGCACAGTCCTGACACACTGTGAGACCCCACACACCCCTGACAGGGTCCTGACACACTGTGAGACCACAAACACCCCAGGCACAGTCCTGACACACTGTGAGACCACAAACACCCCAGGCACAGTCCTGACACACTGTGAGACCCCACACACCCCTGACAGGGTCCTGACACACTGTGAGACCACAAACACCCCTGACAGGGTCCTGACACACTTTCAGACCCCACACACCCCTGACAGGGTCCTGACACACTGTGAGACCCCACAAACACCCCAGGCACAGTCCTGACACACTGTGAGATCCCACACACCCCTGACAGGGTCCTGACACACTGTGAGACCACAAACACCCCAGGCACAGTCCTGACACACTGTGAGACCCCACACACCCCTGACAGGGTCCTGACACACTGTGAGACCACAAACACCCCAGGCACAGTCCTGACACACTGTGAGACCACAAACAACCCAGGCACAGTCCTGACACACTGTGAGACCCCACACACCCCTGACAGGGTCCTGACACACTGTGAGACCACAAACACCCCAGGCCCAGTCCTGACACACTGTGAGACCACAAACACCCCAGGCACAGTCCTGACACAGCGTGAAACCCCACATACTACTGGAAGAGTCCTGACACACTGGGAGACCCCACACACCCCTGACAGAGTCCTGACACACTGGGAGACCACACACACCCCCGAAAGGGTCCAGGCAGACTGGGAGACCACACACACCCCTGGCAGGGTCCTGATAGACTGTGAGATCCCACCCAACTCTGACAGGGTCCTGATAAAGCGTGAGACCCCACACACCGCCCTGTCAGGGGGTTGACACACTGTGAGACCACACACACCTCTGGCAGGGTCCTGATAGACTGTGAGATCCCACCCAAATCTGACAGGGTCCTGATAAAGCGTGAGACCCCACACACCGCCCTGTCAGGGTGTTGACACACTGTGAGACCACACACACTCCTCTTAGGGTACTGACATACTGTGAGACCCCACACACCCCTGAGAGGGTCCTGCCAAACTGTGTGACCCCACACACCGCTGACAGGGTTTGATAGACAGTGAGACCTCACACACCCCTGACAGGGTCATGACACACTGTGAGACCCCAAACACCCCTGAAAGGGTCCTGACACACTGTAAGACCCCACACACCCCTGACAGGGTCCTGACACACTGTGAGACCCTACACTCCCCTGGCAGGGCCCTGACACACTGTGACACCCCACACTCCCCTGGCAGGGTCCTGACACACTGTGAGACCCCACACACACCTGACAGGGTCCTGACACACTGTGAGACCCCACACACTCCTGACAGGGTCCTGACACACTGTGAGATCCCACACACCCCTGACAGGGTCCTGACACACTGTGAGACCCCACACACCCCTGACAGGGTCCTGACACACTGTGAGACCCTACACTCCCCTGGCAGGGCCCTGACACACTGTGAGACCCCACACTCCCCTGGCAGGGTCCTGACACACTGTGAGACCCCACACACACCTGACAGGGTCCTGACACGCTGTGAGACCACAAACACCCCAGACACAGTCCTGACACACTGTGAGACCACAAACACCCCAGGCACAGTCCTGACACAGCATGAAACCCCACATACTACTGGAAGAGTCCTGACACACTGGGAGACCCCACACACCCCTGACAGGGTCCTGACACACTGTGAGACCCTACACACTCCTGACAGGGTCCTGACACACTGTGAGTCCCCACACACCACTGACAGGGTCTGACACACTGTGAGACCCCACACACCACTGACAGGGTCCTGACACACTGTGAGACCCTACACACTCCTGACAGGGTCCTGACACACTGTCAGACCCCACACACCACTGACAGGGTCTGACACACTGTCAGACCCCACACACCACTGACAGGGTCCTGACACACTGTGAGACCCCACACACACCTGACAGGGTCCTGACACGCTGTGAGACCACAAACACCCCAGACACAGTCCTGACACACTGTGAGACCACAAACACCCCAGGCACAGTCCTGACACAGCATGAAACCCCACATACTACTGGAAGAGTCCTGACACACTGGGAGACCCCACACACCCCTGACAGGGTCCTGACACACTGTGAGACCCTACACACTCCTGACAGGGTCCTGACACACTGTGAGTCCCCACACACCACTGACAGGGTCTGACACACTGTGAGACCCCACACACCACTGACAGGGTCCTGACACACTGTGAGACCCTACACACCCCTGACAGGGTCCTGACACACTGTGAGACCCCACACACCCCTGACAGGGTCCTGACACACTGTCAGACCCCACACACCACTGACAGGGTCTGACACACTGTCAGACCCCACACACCACTGACAGGGTCCTGACACACTGTGAGACCCTACACACTCCTGACAGGGTCCTGACACACTGTCAGACCCCACACACCACTGACAGGGTCTGACACACTGTCAGACCCCACACACCATTGACAGGGTCCTGACACACTGTGAGACCCCACACACCCCTGCAGGGTCCTGATAGACTGTGAGATCCCACCCAGTCCTGACAGGGTCCTGACACACTGTGAGTCCCCACACACCACTGACAGGGTCTGACACACTGTGAGACCCCACACACCACTGACAGGGTCCTGACACACTGTGAGACCCTACACACCCCTGACAGGGTCCTGACACACTGTGAGACCCCACACACCCCTGACAGGGTCCTGACACACTGTCAGACCCCACACACCACTGACAGGGTCTGACACACTGTCAGACCCCACACACCCCTGACAGGGTCCTGACACACTGTGAGACCCTACACTCCCCTGGCAGGGCCCTGACACACTGTGAGACCCCACACTCCCCTGGCAGGGTCCTGACACACTGTGAGACCCCACACACACCTGACAGGGTCCTGACACGCTGTGAGACCACAAACACCCCAGCCACAGTCCTGACACACTGTGAGACCACAAACACCCCAGGCACAGTCCTGACATAGCATGAAACCCCACATACTACTGGAAGAGTCCTGACACACTGGGAGACCCCACACACCCCTGACAGGGTCCTGACACACTGTGAGACCCTACACACTCCTGACAGGGTCCTGACACACTGTGAGTCCCCACACACCACTGACAGGGTCTGACACACTGTCAGACCCCACACGCCCCTGACAGGGTACTGACACACTGTGAGACCCCACACACCATTGACAGGGTCCTGACACACTGTGAGACCCCACACACCCCTGCAGGGTCCTGATAGACTGTGAGATCCCACCCAGATCTGACAGGGTCCTGATAAAGCATGAGACCCCACACACCGCCCTGTCAGGGTGTTGACACACTGTGAGACCCCACACACCATTGACAGGGTCCTGACACACTGTGAGACCCCACACACCCCTGACAGGGTCCTGACACACTGTGAGGCCCCACAAACCCCTGACAGGGTCCTGACACACTGTGAGACCACAAACACCCCAGGCACAGTCCTGACACACTGTGAGACCACAGACACCTCAGGCACAGTACTGACACACCGTGAAACCCCACATACTACTGGAAGAGTCCTGACACACTGGGAGACCCCACACACCCCTGGCAGGGTCCTGACACACTGTGAGACCCCACACAACCCTGACAGGGTCTGACACACTTTCAGACCCCACACACCCCTGACAGGGTCCTGACACACTGGGAGACCCCACACACCCCTGACAGGGTCCTAACACACTGAGAGACACCACACACCCCTGACAGGGTCCTGACCCACTGAGAGACACCACACGCTCCGAAGATGATCTTGACAAACATTGAGACCCCTCTCACCCCTGACAGGGTCCTGACACACTGTGAGACCACAAACACCCCAGGCACAGTCCTAACACACTGTGAGACCACAAACACCCCAGGCACAGTCCTGACACACTGTGAAACCCCACATACTACTGGAAGAGTCCTGACACACTGGGAGACCCCACACACCCCTGGCAGGGTCCTGACACACTGTGAGACCCCACACAACCCTGACAGGGTCCTGACACACTGTGAGACCACAAACACCCCAGGCACAGTCCTGACACACTGTGAGACCACAAACACCCCAGGCACAGTCCTGACACACTGTGAGACCCCACACACCCCTGACAGGGTCCTGACACACTGTGAGACCGCACACACCCCAGGCACAGTCCTGACACACTGTGAGACCCCACACAACCCTGACAGGGTCCTGACACACTGTGAGACCACAAACACCCCAGGCACAGTCCTGACACACTGTGAGACCACAAACACCTCAGGCAGATCCTGACACACTGGGAGACCCCACCCACCCCTGAGAGGGTCCTGACACACTGTGAGACCGCACACACTCCTGGACAGGTCACTGACACACTGTGAGACCTCACACACCCCTGACAGGGTCCTGACACACTGTGAGACCCCACACACACCTGGACAGGTCCCTGACACACTGTGAGACCCCACACAACCATGAGAGGATCCTGACACACTTTCAGACCCCACACACCACTGACAGGGTCCTGAAACACTTTCAGACCCCACACACCCCTGACAGGGTCCTGACACACCCTGAGGCCTCAGACACCCATGAGAGGGTCCTGACACACTGTGAGACTCTACACACTCCTGACAGGGTCCTGACACACTGTGAGATCCCACACACCCCTGACAGAGTCCTGACACACTGTGAGACCCCACACACACCCCTGACAGGTTCCTGACACACTGTGAGACCCTACACACCCCTGACAGGGTCCTGACACACTGTGTACCCCACACACCCCTGCAGGGTCCTGATAGACTGTGAGACCCCACACACCCCTGACGGGGCCCTGACACACTGTGAGACCCCACACACCCCTGACGGGGCCCTGACACACTGTGAGACCCCACACACCCCTGACAGGGTCCTGACACACTGTGAGACCCCACACACCCCTGACAGGGTCCGGCCAGACACCGAGACCCGATAAAACCAGGCACAGTCCTGACACACTGTGAGATCCCACAAACCCCTGACAGGGTCCTGACACACTGTGAGACCTCACACACCCCTGACAGGGTCCTGACACACTGTGAGACCACAAACACCCCTGACAGGGTCCTGACACACTTTCAGACCCCACACACCCCTGACAGGGTCCTGACACACTGTGAGACCCCACACACACCCCTGACAGGGTCCTGACACACTGTGGGACTCTACACACTCCTGACAGGGTCCTGACACACTGTGAGATCCCACACACCCCTGACAGAGTCCTGACACACTGTGAGACCCCACACACACCCCTGACAGGTTCCTGACACACTGTGAGACCCTACACACCCCTGACAGGGTCCTGACACACTGTGTACCCCACACACCCCTGCAGGGTCCTGATAGACTGTGAGACCCCACACACCCCTGACGGGGCCCTGACACACTGTGAGACCCCACACACCCCTGACGGGGCCCTGACACACTGTGAGACCCCACACACCCCTGACAGGGTCCTGACACACTGTGAGACCCCACACACCCCTGACAGGGTCCGGCCAGACACCGAGACCCGATAAAACCAGGCACAGTCCTGACACACTGTGAGATCCCACAAACCCCTGACAGGGTCCTGACACACTGTGAGACCTCACACACCCCTGACAGGGTCTGACACACTGTGAGACCACAAACACCCCTGACAGGGTCCTGACACACTTTCAGACCCCACACACCCCTGACAGGGTCCTGACACACTGTGAGACCCCACAAACACCCAGGCACAGTCTGACCCACTGTGAGATCCCACACACCCCTGACAGGGTCCTGACACACTGTGAGACCACAAACACCCCAGGCACAGTCCTGACACACTGTGAGACCCCACACACCCCCTGACAGGGTCCTGACCACACTGTGAGACCACAAACACCCCAGGCACAGTCCTGACACACTGTGAGACCACAAACACCCCAGGCACAGTCCTGACACACTGTGAGACCCCACACACCCCTGACAGGGTCCTGACACACTGTGAGACCACAAACACCCCTGACAGGGTCCTGACACACTTTCAGACCCCACACACCCCTGACAGGGTCCTGACACACTGTGAGACCCCACAAACACCCCAGGCACAGTCCTGACACACTGTGAGATCCCACACACCCCTGACAGGGTCCTGACACACTGTGAGACCACAAACACCCCAGGCACAGTCCTGACACACTGTGAGACCCCACACACCCCTGACAGGGTCCTGACACACTGTGAGACCACAACACCCCAGGCACAGTCCTGACACACTGTGAGACCACAAACAACCCAGGCACAGTCCTGACACACTGTGAGACCCCACACACCCCTGACAGGGTCCTGACACACTGTGAGACCACAAACACCCCAGGCCCAGTCCTGACACACTGTGAGACCACAAACACCCCAGGCACAGTCCTGACACAGCGTGAAACCCCACATACTACTGGAAGAGTCCTGACACACTGGGAGACCCCACACACCCCTGACAGAGTCCTGACACACTGGGAGACCACACACACCCCCGAAAGGGTCCAGGCAGACTGGGAGACCACACACACCCCTGGCAGGGTCCTGATAGACTGTGAGATCCCACCCAACTCTGACAGGGTCCTGATAAAGCGTGAGACCCCACACACCGCCCTGTCAGGGGGTTGACACACTGTGAGACCACACACACCTCTGGCAGGGTCCTGATAGACTGTGAGATCCCACCCAAATCTGACAGGGTCCCCTGATAAAGCGTGAGACCCCACACACCGCCCTGTCAGGGTGTTGACACACTGTGAGACCACACACACTCCTCTTAGGGTACTGACATACTGTGAGACCCCACACACCCCTGAGAGGGTCCTGCCAAACTGTGTGACCCCACACACCGCTGACAGGGTTTGATAGACAGTGAGACCTCACACACCCCTGACAGGGTCATGACACACTGTGAGACCCCAAACACCCCTGAAAGGGTCCTGACACACTGTAAGACCCCACACACCCCTGACAGGGTCCTGACACACTGTGAGACCCTACACTCCCCTGGCAGGGCCCTGACACACTGTGACACCCCACACTCCCCTGGCAGGGTCCTGACACACTGTGAGACCCCACACACACCTGACAGGGTCCTGACACACTGTGAGACCCCACACACTCCTGACAGGGTCCTGACACACTGTGAGATCCCACACACCCCTGACAGGGTCCTGACACACTGTGAGACCCCACACACCCCTGACAGGGTCCTGACACACTGTGAGACCCTACACTCCCCTGGCAGGGCCCTGACACACTGTGAGACCCCACACTCCCCTGGCAGGGTCCTGACACACTGTGAGACCCCACACACACCTGACAGGGTCCTGACACGCTGTGAGACCACAAACACCCCAGACACAGTCCTGACACACTGTGAGACCACAAACACCCCAGGCACAGTCCTGACACAGCATGAAACCCCACATACTACTGGAAGAGTCCTGACACACTGGGAGACCCCACACACCCCTGACAGGGTCCTGACACACTGTGAGACCCTACACACTCCTGACAGGGTCCTGACACACTGTGAGTCCCCACACACCACTGACAGGGTCTGACACACTGTGAGACCCCACACACCACTGACAGGGTCCTGACACACTGTGAGACCCTACACACTCCTGACAGGGTCCTGACACACTGTCAGACCCCACACACCACTGACAGGGTCTGACACACTGTCAGACCCCACACACCACTGACAGGGTCCTGACACACTGTGAGACCCCACACACACCTGACAGGGTCCTGACACGCTGTGAGACCACAAACACCCCAGACACAGTCCTGACACACTGTGAGACCACAAACACCCCAGGCACAGTCCTGACACAGCATGAAACCCCACATACTACTGGAAGAGTCCTGACACACTGGGAGACCCCACACACCCCTGACAGGGTCCTGACACACTGTGAGACCCTACACACTCCTGACAGGGTCCTGACACACTGTGAGTCCCCACACACCACTGACAGGGTCTGACACACTGTGAGACCCCACACACCACTGACAGGGTCCTGACACACTGTGAGACCCTACACACCCCTGACAGGGTCCTGACACACTGTGAGACCCCACACACCCCTGACAGGGTCCTGACACACTGTCAGACCCCACACACCACTGACAGGGTCTGACACACTGTCAGACCCCACACACCACTGACAGGGTCCTGACACACTGTGAGACCCTACACACTCCTGACAGGGTCCTGACACACTGTCAGACCCCACACACCACTGACAGGGTCTGACACACTGTCAGACCCCACACACCATTGACAGGGTCCTGACACACTGTGAGACCCCACACACCCCTGCAGGGTCCTGATAGACTGTGAGATCCCACCCAGTCCTGACAGGGTCCTGACACACTGTGAGTCCCCACACACCACTGACAGGGTCTGACACACTGTGAGACCCCACACACCACTGACAGGGTCCTGACACACTGTGAGACCCTACACACCCCTGACAGGGTCCTGACACACTGTGAGACCCCACACACCCCTGACAGGGTCCTGACACACTGTCAGACCCCACACACCACTGACAGGGTCTGACACACTGTCAGACCCCACACACCCCTGACAGGGTCCTGACACACTGTGAGACCCTACACTCCCCTGGCAGGGCCCTGACACACTGTGAGACCCCACACTCCCCTGGCAGGGTCCTGACACACTGTGAGACCCCACACACACCTGACAGGGTCCTGACACGCTGTGAGACCACAAACACCCCAGCCACAGTCCTGACACACTGTGAGACCACAAACACCCCAGGCACAGTCCTGACATAGCATGAAACCCCACATACTACTGGAAGAGTCCTGACACACTGGGAGACCCCACACACCCCTGACAGGGTCCTGACACACTGTGAGACCCTACACACTCCTGACAGGGTCCTGACACACTGTGAGTCCCCACACACCACTGACAGGGTCTGACACACTGTCAGACCCCACACGCCCCTGACAGGGTACTGACACACTGTGAGACCCCACACACCATTGACAGGGTCCTGACACACTGTGAGACCCCACACACCCCTGCAGGGTCCTGATAGACTGTGAGATCCCACCCAGATCTGACAGGGTCCTGATAAAGCATGAGACCCCACACACCGCCCTGTCAGGGTGTTGACACACTGTGAGACCCCACACACCATTGACAGGGTCCTGACACACTGTGAGACCCCACACACCCCTGACAGGGTCCTGACACACTGTGAGGCCCCACAAACCCCTGACAGGGTCCTGACACACTGTGAGACCACAAACACCCCAGGCACAGTCCTGACACACTGTGAGACCACAGACACCTCAGGCACAGTACTGACACACCGTGAAACCCCACATACTACTGGAAGAGTCCTGACACACTGGGAGACCCCACACACCCCTGGCAGGGTCCTGACACACTGTGAGACCCCACACAACCCTGACAGGGTCTGACACACTTTCAGACCCCACACACCCCTGACAGGGTCCTGACACACTGGGAGACCCCACACACCCCTGACAGGGTCCTAACACACTGAGAGACACCACACACCCCTGACAGGGTCCTGACCCACTGAGAGACACCACACGCTCCGAAGATGATCTTGACAAACATTGAGACCCCTCTCACCCCTGACAGGGTCCTGACACACTGTGAGACCACAAACACCCCAGGCACAGTCCTAACACACTGTGAGACCACAAACACCCCAGGCACAGTCCTGACACACTGTGAAACCCCACATACTACTGGAAGAGTCCTGACACACTGGGAGACCCCACACACCCCTGGCAGGGTCCTGACACACTGTGAGACCCCACACAACCCTGACAGGGTCCTGACACACTGTGAGACCACAAACACCCCAGGCACAGTCCTGACACACTGTGAGACCACAAACACCCCAGGCACAGTCCTGACACACTGTGAGACCCCACACACCCCTGACAGGGTCCTGACACACTGTGAGACCGCACACACCCCAGGCACAGTCCTGACACACTGTGAGACCCCACACAACCCTGACAGGGTCCTGACACACTGTGAGACCACAAACACCCCAGGCACAGTCCTGACACACTGTGAGACCACAAACACCTCAGGCAGATCCTGACACACTGGGAGACCCCACCCACCCCTGAGAGGGTCCTGACACACTGTGAGACCGCACACACTCCTGGACAGGTCACTGACACACTGTGAGACCTCACACACCCCTGACAGGGTCCTGACACACTGTGAGACCCCACACACACCTGGACAGGTCCCTGACACACTGTGAGACCCCACACAACCATGAGAGGATCCTGACACACTTTCAGACCCCACACACCACTGACAGGGTCCTGAAACACTTTCAGACCCCACACACCCCTGACAGGGTCCTGACACACCCTGAGGCCTCAGACACCCATGAGAGGGTCCTGACACACTGTGAGACTCTACACACTCCTGACAGGGTCCTGACACACTGTGAGATCCCACACACCCCTGACAGAGTCCTGACACACTGTGAGACCCCACACACACCCCTGACAGGTTCCTGACACACTGTGAGACCCTACACACCCCTGACAGGGTCCTGACACACTGTGTACCCCACACACCCCTGCAGGGTCCTGATAGACTGTGAGACCCCACACACCCCTGACGGGGCCCTGACACACTGTGAGACCCCACACACCCCTGACGGGGCCCTGACACACTGTGAGACCCCACACACCCCTGACAGGGTCCTGACACACTGTGAGACCCCACACACCCCTGACAGGGTCCGGCCAGACACCGAGACCCGATAAAACCAGGCACAGTCCTGACACACTGTGAGATCCCACAAACCCCTGACAGGGTCCTGACACACTGTGAGACCTCACACACCCCTGACAGGGTCCTGACACACTGTGAGACCACAAACACCCCTGACAGGGTCCTGACACACTTTCAGACCCCACACACCCCTGACAGGGTCCTGACACACTGTGAGACCCCACAAACACCCCAGGCACAGTCCTGACCCACTGTGAGATCCCACACACCCCTGACAGGGTCCTGACACACTGTGAGACCACAAACACCCCAGGCACAGTCCTGACACACTGTGAGACCCCACACACCCCTGACAGGGTCCTGACACACTGTGAGACCACAAACACCCCAGGCACAGTCCTGACACACTGTGAGACCACAAACAACCCAGGCACAGTCCTGACACACTGTGAGACCCCACACACCCCTGACAGGGTCCTGACACACTGTGAGACCACAAACACCCCTGACAGGGTCCTGACACACTTTCAGACCCCACACACCCCTGACAGGGTCCTGACACACTGTGAGACCCCACAAACACCCCAGGCACAGTCCTGACACACTGTGAGATCCCACACACCCCTGACAGGGTCCTGACACACTGTGAGACCACAAACACCCCAGGCACAGTCCTGACACACTGTGAGACCCCACACACCCCTGACAGGGTCCTGACACACTGTGAGACCACAAACACCCCAGGCACAGTCCTGACACACTGTGAGACCACAAACAACCCAGGCACAGTCCTGACACACTGTGAGACCCCACACACCCCTGACAGGGTCCTGACACACTGTGAGACCACAAACACCCCAGGCCCAGTCCTGACACACTGTGAGACCACAAACACCCCAGGCACAGTCCTGACACAGCGTGAAACCCCACATACTACTGGAAGAGTCCTGACACACTGGGAGACCCCACACACCCCTGACAGAGTCCTGACACACTGGGAGACCACACACACCCCCGAAAGGGTCCAGGCAGACTGGGAGACCACACACACCCCTGGCAGGGTCCTGATAGACTGTGAGATCCCACCCAACTCTGACAGGGTCCTGATAAAGCGTGAGACCCCACACACCGCCCTGTCAGGGGGTTGACACACTGTGAGACCACACACACCTCTGGCAGGGTCCTGATAGACTGTGAGATCCCACCCAAATCTGACAGGGTCCTGATAAAGCGTGAGACCCCACACACCGCCCTGTCAGGGTGTTGACACACTGTGAGACCACACACACTCCTCTTAGGGTACTGACATACTGTGAGACCCCACACACCCCTGAGAGGGTCCTGCCAAACTGTGTGACCCCACACACCGCTGACAGGGTTTGATAGACAGTGAGACCTCACACACCCCTGACAGGGTCATGACACACTGTGAGACCCCAAACACCCCTGAAAGGGTCCTGACACACTGTAAGACCCCACACACCCCTGACAGGGTCCTGACACACTGTGAGACCCTACACTCCCCTGGCAGGGCCCTGACACACTGTGACACCCCACACTCCCCTGGCAGGGTCCTGACACACTGTGAGACCCCACACACACCTGACAGGGTCCTGACACACTGTGAGACCCCACACACTCCTGACAGGGTCCTGACACACTGTGAGATCCCACACACCCCTGACAGGGTCCTGACACACTGTGAGACCCCACACACCCCTGACAGGGTCCTGACACACTGTGAGACCCTACACTCCCCTGGCAGGGCCCTGACACACTGTGAGACCCCACACTCCCCTGGCAGGGTCCTGACACACTGTGAGACCCCACACACACCTGACAGGGTCCTGACACGCTGTGAGACCACAAACACCCCAGACACAGTCCTGACACACTGTGAGACCACAAACACCCCAGGCACAGTCCTGACACAGCATGAAACCCCACATACTACTGGAAGAGTCCTGACACACTGGGAGACCCCACACACCCCTGACAGGGTCCTGACACACTGTGAGACCCTACACACTCCTGACAGGGTCCTGACACACTGTGAGTCCCCACACACCACTGACAGGGTCTGACACACTGTGAGACCCCACACACCACTGACAGGGTCCTGACACACTGTGAGACCCTACACACTCCTGACAGGGTCCTGACACACTGTCAGACCCCACACACCACTGACAGGGTCTGACACACTGTCAGACCCCACACACCACTGACAGGGTCCTGACACACTGTGAGACCCCACACACACCTGACAGGGTCCTGACACGCTGTGAGACCACAAACACCCCAGACACAGTCCTGACACACTGTGAGACCACAAACACCCCAGGCACAGTCCTGACACAGCATGAAACCCCACATACTACTGGAAGAGTCCTGACACACTGGGAGACCCCACACACCCCTGACAGGGTCCTGACACACTGTGAGACCCTACACACTCCTGACAGGGTCCTGACACACTGTGAGTCCCCACACACCACTGACAGGGTCTGACACACTGTGAGACCCCACACACCACTGACAGGGTCCTGACACACTGTGAGACCCTACACACCCCTGACAGGGTCCTGACACACTGTGAGACCCCACACACCCCTGACAGGGTCCTGACACACTGTCAGACCCCACACACCACTGACAGGGTCTGACACACTGTCAGACCCCACACACCACTGACAGGGTCCTGACACACTGTGAGACCCTACACACTCCTGACAGGGTCCTGACACACTGTCAGACCCCACACACCACTGACAGGGTCTGACACACTGTCAGACCCCACACACCATTGACAGGGTCCTGACACACTGTGAGACCCCACACACCCCTGCAGGGTCCTGATAGACTGTGAGATCCCACCCAGATCTGACAGGGTCCTGATAAAGCATGAGACCCCACACACCGCCCTGTCAGGGTGTTGACACACTGTGAGACCCCACACACCATTGACAGGGTCCTGACACACTGTGAGACCCCACACACCCCTGACAGGGTCCTGACACACTGTGAGACCACAAACACCCCAGGCCCAGTCCTGACACACTGTGAGACCACAAACACCCCAGGCACAGTCCTGACACAGCGTGAAACCCCACATACTACTGGAAGAGTCCTGACACACTGGGAGACCCCACACACCCCTGACAGAGTCCTGACACACTGGGAGACCACACACACCCCCGAAAGGGTCCAGGCAGACTGGGAGACCACACACACCCCTGGCAGGGTCCTGATAGACTGTGAGATCCCACCCAACTCTGACAGGGTCCTGATAAAGCGTGAGACCCCACACACCGCCCTGTCAGGGGGTTGACACACTGTGAGACCACACACACCTCTGGCAGGGTCCTGATAGACTGTGAGATCCCACCCAAATCTGACAGGGTCCTGATAAAGCGTGAGACCCCACACACCGCCCTGTCAGGGTGTTGACACACTGTGAGACCACACACACTCCTCTTAGGGTACTGACATACTGTGAGACCCCACACACCCCTGAGAGGGTCCTGCCAAACTGTGTGACCCCACACACCGCTGACAGGGTTTGATAGACAGTGAGACCTCACACACCCCTGACAGGGTCATGACACACTGTGAGACCCCAAACACCCCTGAAAGGGTCCTGACACACTGTAAGACCCCACACACCCCTGACAGGGTCCTGACACACTGTGAGACCCTACACTCCCCTGGCAGGGCCCTGACACACTGTGACACCCCACACTCCCCTGGCAGGGTCCTGACACACTGTGAGACCCCACACACACCTGACAGGGTCCTGACACACTGTGAGACCCCACACACTCCTGACAGGGTCCTGACACACTGTGAGATCCCACACACCCCTGACAGGGTCCTGACACACTGTGAGACCCCACACACCCCTGACAGGGTCCTGACACACTGTGAGACCCTACACTCCCCTGGCAGGGCCCTGACACACTGTGAGACCCCACACTCCCCTGGCAGGGTCCTGACACACTGTGAGACCCCACACACACCTGACAGGGTCCTGACACGCTGTGAGACCACAAACACCCCAGACACAGTCCTGACACACTGTGAGACCACAAACACCCCAGGCACAGTCCTGACACAGCATGAAACCCCACATACTACTGGAAGAGTCCTGACACACTGGGAGACCCCACACACCCCTGACAGGGTCCTGACACACTGTGAGACCCTACACACTCCTGACAGGGTCCTGACACACTGTGAGTCCCCACACACCACTGACAGGGTCTGACACACTGTGAGACCCCACACACCACTGACAGGGTCCTGACACACTGTGAGACCCTACACACTCCTGACAGGGTCCTGACACACTGTCAGACCCCACACACCACTGACAGGGTCTGACACACTGTCAGACCCCACACACCACTGACAGGGTCCTGACACACTGTGAGACCCCACACACACCTGACAGGGTCCTGACACGCTGTGAGACCACAAACACCCCAGACACAGTCCTGACACACTGTGAGACCACAAACACCCCAGGCACAGTCCTGACACAGCATGAAACCCCACATACTACTGGAAGAGTCCTGACACACTGGGAGACCCCACACACCCCTGACAGGGTCCTGACACACTGTGAGACCCTACACACTCCTGACAGGGTCCTGACACACTGTGAGTCCCCACACACCACTGACAGGGTCTGACACACTGTGAGACCCCACACACCACTGACAGGGTCCTGACACACTGTGAGACCCTACACACCCCTGACAGGGTCCTGACACACTGTGAGACCCCACACACCCCTGACAGGGTCCTGACACACTGTCAGACCCCACACACCACTGACAGGGTCTGACACACTGTCAGACCCCACACACCACTGACAGGGTCCTGACACACTGTGAGACCCTACACACTCCTGACAGGGTCCTGACACACTGTCAGACCCCACACACCACTGACAGGGTCTGACACACTGTCAGACCCCACACACCATTGACAGGGTCCTGACACACTGTGAGACCCCACACACCCCTGCAGGGTCCTGATAGACTGTGAGATCCCACCCAGATCTGACAGGGTCCTGATAAAGCATGAGACCCCACACACCGCCCTGTCAGGGTGTTGACACACTGTGAGACCCCACACACCATTGACAGGGTCCTGACACACTGTGAGACCCCACACACCCCTGACAGGGTCCTGACACACTGTGAGGCCCCACAAACCCCTGACAGGGTCCTGACACACTGTGAGACCACAAACACCCCAGGCACAGTCCTGACACACTGTGAGACCACAGACACCTCAGGCACAGTACTGACACACCGTGAAACCCCACATACTACTGGAAGAGTCCTGACACACTGGGAGACCCCACACACCCCTGACAGGGTCCTGACACACTGTGAGACCCCACACAACCCTGACAGGGTCTGACACACTTTCAGACCCCACACACCCCTGACAGGGTCCTGACACACTGGGAGACCCCACACACCCCTGACAGGGTACTGACACACTGTGAGACCCCACACACCATTGACAGGGTCCTGACACACTGTGAGACCCCACACACCCCTGCAGGGTCCTGATAGACTGTGAGATCCCACCCAGATCTGACAGGGTCCTGATAAAGCATGAGACCCCACACACCGCCCTGTCAGGGTGTTGACACACTGTGAGACCCCACACACCATTGACAGGGTCCTGACACACTGTGAGACCCCACACACCCCTGACAGGGTCCTGACACACTGTGAGGCCCCACAAACCCCTGACAGGGTCCTGACACACTGTGAGACCACAAACACCCCAGGCACAGTCCTGACACACTGTGAGACCACAGACACCTCAGGCACAGTACTGACACACCGGGAAACCCCACATACTACTGGAAGAGTCCTGACACACTGGGAGACCCCACACACCCCTGACAGGGTCCTGACACACTGTGAGACCCCACACAACCCTGACAGGGTCTGACACACTTTCAGACCCCACACACCCCTGACAGGGTCCTGACACACTGGGAGACCCCACACACCCCTGACAGGGTCCTAACACACTGAGAGACACCACACACCCCTGACAGGGTCCTGACCCACTGAGAGACACCACACGCTCCGAAGATGATCTTGACAAACATTGAGACCCCTCTCACCCCTGACAGGGTCCTGACACACTGTGAGACCACAAACACCCCAGGCACAGTCCTGACACACTGTGAGACCACAAACACCCCAGGCACAGTCCTGACACACTGTGAAACCCCACATACTACTGGAAGAGTCCTGACACACTGGGAGACCCCACACACCCCTGGCAGGGTCCTGACACACTGTGAGACCCCACACAACCCTGACAGGTTCCTGACACACTGTGAGACCACAAACACCCCAGGCACAGTCCTGACACACTGTGAGACCACAAACACCCCAGGCACAGTCCTGACACACTGTGAGACCCCACACACCCCTGACAGGGTCCTGACACACTGTGAGACCGCACACACCCCAGGCACAGTCCTGACACACTGTGAGACCCCACACAACCCTGACAGGGTCCTGACACACTGTGAGACCACAAACACCCCAGGCACAGTCCTGACACACTGTGAGACCACAAACACCTCAGGCAGATCCTGACACACTGGGAGACCCCACCCACCCCTGAGAGGGTCCTGACACACTGTGAGACCGCACACACTCCTGGACAGGTCACTGACACACTGTGAGACCTCACACACCCCTGACAGGGTCCTGACACACTGTGAGACCCCACACACACCTGGACAGGTCCCTGACACACTGTGAGACCCCACACAACCATGAGAGGATCCTGACACACTTTCAGACCCCACACACCACTGACAGGGTCCTGAAACACTTTCAGACCCCACACACCCCTGACAGGGTCCTGACACACCCTGAGGCCTCAGACACCCATGAGAGGGTCCTGACACACTGTGAGACCCCACACACCCCTGACAGAGTCCTGAAACACTGTGAGACCCCACACACACCCCTGACAGGGTCCTGACACACTGTGAGATCCTACACACCCCTGACAGGGGCCTGACACACTGTGAGACCCCACACACCCCTGACAGGGTACTGACACACTTTCAGACCCCACACACCCCTGACAGGGTCCTGACACACTGTGAGACCCCACACACACCCCTGACAGGGTCCTGACACACTGTGAGACTCTACACACTCCTGACAGGGTCCTGACACACTGTGAGATCCCACCACACCCCTGACAGAGTCCTGACACACTGTGAGACCCCACACACACCCCTGACAGGTTCCTGACACACTGTGAGACCCTACACACCCCTGACAGGGTCCTGACACACTGTGTACCCCACACACCCCTGCAGGGTCCTGATAGACTGTGAGACCCCACACACCCCTGACGGGGCCCTGACACACTGTGAGACCCCACACACCCCTGACGGGGCCCTGACACACTGTGAGACCCCACACACCCCTGACAGGGTCCTGACACACTGTGAGACCCCACACACACCTGACAGGGTCCGGCCAGACACCGAGACCCGATAAAACCAGGCACAGTCCTGACACACTGTGAGATCCCACAAACCCCTGACAGGGTCCTGACACACTGTGAGACCTCACACACCCCTGACAGGGTCCTGACACACTGTGAGACCACAAACACCCCTGACAGGGTCCTGACACACTTTCAGACCCCACACACCCCTGACAGGGTCCTGACACACTGTGAGACCCCACAAACACCCCAGGCACAGTCCTGACACACTGTGAGATCCCACACACCCCTGACAGGGTCCTGACGCACTGTGAGACCACAAACACCCCAGGCACAGTCCTGACACACTGTGAGACCCCCACACACCCCTGACAGGGTCCTGACACACTGTGAGACCACAAACACCCCAGGCACAGTCCTGACACACTGTGAGACCACAAACACCCCAGGCACAGTCCTGACACACTGTGAGACCCCACACACCCCTGACAGGGTCCTGACACACTGTGAGACCACAAACACCCCTGACAGGGTCCTGACACACTTTCAGACCCCACACACCCCTGACAGGGTCCTGACACACTGTGAGACCCCACAAACACCCCAGGCACAGTCCTGACACACTGTGAGATCCCACACACCCCTGACAGGGTCCTGACACACTGGGAGACCACACACACCCCCGAAAGGGTCCAGGCAGACTGGGAGACCACACACACCCCCTGGCAGGGTCCTGATAGACTGTGAGATCCCACCCAACTCTGACAGGGTCCTGATAAAGCGTGAGACCCCACACACCGCCCTGTCAGGGGGTTGACACACTGTGAGACCCCACACACACTCCTCTTAGCGTCCTGACACACTGTGAGACCCCACACACCTCTGGCAGGGTCCTGATAGACTGTGAGATCCCACCCAAATCTGACAGGGTCCTGATAAAGCGTGAGACCCCTCACACCGCCCTGTCAGGGTGTTGACACACTGTGAGACCACACACACTCCTCTTAGGGTACTGACATACTGTGAGACCCCACACACCCCTGAGAGGGTCCTGCCAAACTGTGTGACCCCACACACCGCTGACAGGGTTTGATAGACAGTGAGACCTCACACACCCCTGACAGGGTCATGACACACTGTGAGACCCCAAACACCCCTGAAAGGGTCCTGACACACTGTAAGACCCCACACACCCCTGACAGGGTCCTGACACACTGTGAGACCCTACACTCCCCTGGCAGGGCCCTGACACACTGTGACACCCCACACACCCCTGGCAGGGTCCTGACACACTGTGAGACCCCACACACACCTGACAGGGTCCTGACACACTGTGACACCCCACACTCCCCTGGCAGGGTCCTGGCACACTGTGAGACCCCACACACACCTGACAGGGTCCTGACACACTGTGAGACCCCACACACCCCTGACAGGGTCCTGACACACTGTGAGACCCTACACTCCCCTGGCAGGGCCCTGACACACTGTGAGACCCCACACACCCCTGACAGGGTCCTGACACACTGTGAGACCCTACACTCCCCTGGCAGGGCCCTGACACACTGTGAGACCCCACACTCCCCTGGCAGGGTCCTGACACACTGTGAGACCCCACACACACCTGACAGGGTCCTGACACGCTGTGAGACCACAAACACCCCAGGCACAGTCCTGACACACTGTGAGACCACAAACACCCCAGGCACAGTCCTGACACAGCATGAAACCCCACATACTACTGGAAGAGTCCTGACACACTGGGAGACCCCACACACCCCTGACAGGGTCCTGACACACTGTGAGACCCCACACACCCCTGACAGGGTCCTGACAGACAGTGATGCCCCACACACCCCTTTTAGGGTACTGGCACACTGTGAGACCCCACACACCCCTGCAGGGTCCTGATAGACTGTGAGATCCCACCCAGATCTGACAGGGTCCTGATAAAGCATGAGACCCCACACACCGCCCTGTCAGGGTGTTGACACACTGTGAGACCCCACACACCATTGACAGGGTCCTGACACACTGTGAGACCCCACACACCCCTGACAGGGTCCTGACACACTGTGAGGCCCCACAAACCCCTGACAGGGTCCTGACACACTGTGAGACCACAAACACCCCAGGCACAGTCCTGACACACTGTGAGACCACAGACACCTCAGGCACAGTACTGACACACCGTGAAACCCCACATACTACTGGAAGAGTCCTGACACACTGGGAGACCCCACACACCCCTGACAGGGTCCTGACACACTGTGAGACGCCACACACACCCCTGACAGGGTCCTGACACACTGTGAGACCCCACACACCCCTGACAGGGTCCTGACACACTGTGAGACCCCACACACTCCTGACAGGGTCCTGACACACTGTGAGACCCCACACACTCCTGACAGGGTCCTGACACACTGTGAGACCTCACACACCATTGACAGGGTCCCGACACACTGTGAGACCCCACACATCATTGACAGGGTCCTGACACACTGTGAGACCCCACACACCCCTGACAGGGTCCTGACACACTTTCAGACCCCACACACCCCTGACAGGGTCCTGACACACTGTGAGACCCCACAAACACCCCAGGCACAGTCCTGACACACTGTGAGATCCCGCACACCCCTGACAGGGTCCTGACACACTGTGAGACCACAAACACCCCAGGCACAGTCCTGACACACTGTGAGACCCCACACAACCCTGACAGGGTCCTGACACACTGTGAGACCACAAACACCCCAGGCAGAGTCCTGACACACTGGGAGACCCCACACACCCCTGACAGGGTCCTGACACACTGTGAGACCACAAACACCCCAGGCACAGTCCTGACACACTGTGAGACCCCACACACCCCTGACAGGGTCCTGACACACTGTGAGACCACAAACACCCCAGGCACAGTCCTGACACACTGTGAGACCACAAACACCCCAGGCACAGTCCTGACACACTGTGAGACCCCACACACCCCTGACAGGGTCCTGACACACTGTGAGACCGCACACACCCCAGGCACAGTCCTGACACACTGTGAGACCCCACACAACCCTGACAGGGTCCTGACACACTGTGAGACCACAAACACCCCAGGCACAGTCCTGACACACTGTGAGACCACAAACACCTCAGGCAGAGTCCTGACACACTGGGAGACCCCACCCACCCCTGAGAGGGTCCTGACACACTGTGAGACCGCACACACTCCTGGACAGGTCACTGACACACTGTGAGACCTCACACACCCCTGACAGCGTCCTGACACACTGTGAGACCCCACACACACCTGGACAGGTCCCTGACACACTGTGAGACCCCACACAACCATGAGAGGATCCTGACACACTTTCAGACCCCACACACCACTGACACGGTCCTGAAACACTTTCAGACCCCACACACCCCTGACAGGGTCCTGACACACCCTGAGGCCTCAGACACCCATGAGAGGGTCCTGACACACTGTGAGACCCCACACACCCCTGACAGAGTCCTGACACACTGTGAGACCCCACACACACCCCTGACAGGGTCCTGACACACTGTGAGATCCTACACACCCCTGACAGGGGCCTGACACACTGTGAGACCCCACACACCCCTGACAGGGTACTGACACACTTTCAGACCCCACACACCCCTGACAGGGCCCTGACACACTGTGAGACCCCACACACACCCCTGACAGGATCCTGACACACTGTGAGACTCTACACACTCCTGACAGGGTCCTGACACACTGTGAGATCCCACACACCCCTGACAGAGTCCTGACACACTGTGAGACACCACACACACCCCTGACAGGTTCCTGACACACTGTGAGACCCTACACACCCCTGACAGGGTCCTGACACACTGTGAAACCCCACACACCCCTGCAGGGTCCTGATAGACTGTGAGACCCCACACACCCCTGACGGGGCCCTGACACACTGTGAGACCCCACACACCCCTGACGGGGCCCTGACACACTGTGAGACCCCACACACCCCTGACGGGGCCCTGACACACTGTGAGACCCCACACACCCCTGACAGGGTCCTGACACACTGTGAGACCCCACACACCCCTGACAGGGTCCGGCCAGACACCGAGACCCGATAAAACCAGGCACAGTCCTGACACACTGTGAGATCCCACAAACCCCTGACAGGGTCCTGACACACTGTGAGACCTCACACACCCCTGACAGTGTCCTGACACACTGTGAGACCACAAACACCCCTGACAGGGTCCTGACACACTGTAAGACCCCACACACCCCTGACAGGGTCCTAACACACTGTGAGACCCCACACACCCCTGACAGGGTCCTGACACACTGTGAGACCACAAACACCCCAGGCACAGTACTGACACAGCGTGAAACCCCACCTACTACTGGCAGAGTCCTGACACACTGGGAGACCCCACACACCCCTGGCAGGGTCCTGACACACTGTAAGACCCCACACACCCCAACAGGGTCCTGACACACTGTGAAACCCCCACACCCCCTGACAGGGTCCTGACACACTGTAAGACCCCACACACCCCAACAGGGTCCTGACACACTGTGAGACCCCACACACCCCTGACAGGGTCCTGACACACTTTCAGACCCCACACACCCCTGACAGGGTCCTGACACACTGTGAGACCCCACAAACACCCCAGGCACAGTCCTGACACACTGTGAGATCCCACACACCCCTGACAGGGTCCTGACACACTGTGAGACCACAAACACCCCAGGCACAGTCCTGACACACTGTGAGACCCCACACACCCCTGACAGGGTCCTGACACACTGTGAGACCACAAACACCCCAGGCACAGTCCTGACACACTGTGAGACCACAAACACCCCAGGCACAGTCCTGACACTCTGTGAGACCCCACACACCCCTGACAGGGTCCTGACACACTGTGAGACCACAAACACCCCAGGCACAGTCCTGACACACTGTGAGACCACAAACACCCCAGGCACAGTCCTGACACACTGTGAGACCCCACACACCCCTGACAGGGTCCTGACACACTGTGAGACCACAAACACCCCAGGCACAGTCCTGACACAGCGTGAAACCCCACATACTACTGGAAGAGTCCTGACACACTGGGAGACCCCACACACCCCTGACAGGGTCCTGACACACTGTGAGACCCTACACACTCCTGACAGGGTCCTGACACACTGTGAGACCCCACACACCCCTGACAGGGTCCTGACACACTGTGAGACCACAAACACCCCAGGCACAGTCCTGACACACTGTGAGACCACAAACACCCCAGGCACAGTCCTGACACACTGTGAGACCCCACACACCCCTGACAGGGTCCTGACACACTGTGAGACCACAAACACCCCAGGCACAGTCCTGACACACTGTGAGACCACAAACACCCCAGGCACAGTCCTGACACAGCGTGAAACCCCACATACTACTGGAAGAGTCCTGACACACTGGGAGACCCCACACACCCCTGACAGAGTCCTGACACACTGGGAGACCACACACACCCCCCGAAAGGGTCCAGGCAGACTGGGAAACCACACACACCCCTGGCAGGGTCCTGATAGACTGTGAGATCCCACCCAACTCTGACAGGGTCCTGATAAAGCGTGAGACCCCACACACCGCCCTGTCAGGGGGTTGACACACTGTGAGACCCCACACACCCCTGAGAGGGTCCTGACACACTGTGAGACCCCACACACCGCTGACAGGGTCCTGACACACTGTGAGACCCCACACACCCCTGACAGGGTCCTGACACACTGTGAGACCCCACACACCCCTGAGAGGGTCCTGCCAAACTGTGTGACCCCCCACACCGCTGACAGGGTTTGATAGACAGTGAGACCTCACACACCCCTGACAGGGTCATGACACACTGTGAGACCCCAAACACCCCTGAAAGGGTCCTGACACACTGTAAGACCCCACACACCCCTGACAGGGTCCTGACACACTGTGAGACCCTACACTCCCCTGGCAGGGCCCTGACACACTGTGACACCCCACACTCCCCCTGGCAGGGTCCTGACACACTGTGAGACCCCACACACACACCTGACAGGGTCCTGACACACTGTGACACCCCACACTCCCCTGGCAGGGTCCTGACACACTGTGAGACCCCACACACACCTGACAGGGTCCTGACACACTGTGAGACCCCACACACCCCTGACAGGGTCCTGACACACTGTGAGACCCTACACTCCCCTGGCAGGGCCCTGACACTCTGTGAGACCCCACACACCCCTGACAGGGTCCTGACACACTGTGAGACCCTACACTCCCCTGGCAGGGCCCTGACACACTGTGAGACCCCACACTCCCCTGGCAGGGTCCTGACACACTGTGAGACCCCACACACACCTGACAGGGTCCTGACACGCTGTGAGACCACAAACACCCCAGGCACAGTCCTGACACACTGTGAGACCACAAACACCCCAGGCACAGTCCTGACACAGCATGAAACCCCACATACTACTGGAAGAGTCCTGACACACTGGGAGACCCCACACACCCCTGACAGGGTCCTGACACACTGTGAGACCCCACACACCCCTGACAGGGTCCTGACAGACAGTGATGCCCCACACACCCCTTTTAGGGTACTGACACACTGTGAGACCCCACACACCATTGACAGGGTCCTGACACACTGTGAGACCCCACACACCCCTGCAGGGTCCTGATAGACTGTGAGATCCCACCCAGATCTGACAGGGTCCTGATAATGCATGAGACCCCACACACCGCCCTGTCAGGGTGTTGACACACTGTGAGACCCCACACACCATTGACAGGGTCCTGACACACTGTGAGACCCCACACACCCCTGACAGGGTCCTGACACACTGTGAGGCCCCACAAACCCCTGACAGGGTCCTGACACACTGTGAGACCACAAACACCCCAGGCACAGTCCTGACACACTGTGAGACCACAGACACCTCAGGCACAGTACTGACACACCGTGAAACCCCACATACTACTGGAAGAGTCCTGACACACTGGGAGACCCCACACACCCCTGACAGGGTCCTGACACACTGTGAGACCCCACACACACCCCTGACAGGGTCCTGACCCACTGTGAGACCCCACACACCCCTGACAGGGTCCGGCCAGACACCGAGACCCGATAAAACCAGGCACAGTCCTGACACACTGTGAGATCCCACAAACCCCTGACAGGGTCCTGACACACTGTGAGACCTCACACACCCCTGACAGTGTCCTGACACACTGTGAGACCACAAACACCCCTGACAGGGTCCTGACACACTGTAAGACCCCACACACCCCTGACAGGGTCCTAACACACTGTGAGACCCCACACACCCCTGACAGGGTCCTGACACACTGTGAGACCACAAACACCCCAGGCACAGTCCTGACACAGCGTGAAACCCCACCTACTACTGGCAGAGTCCTGACACACTGGGAGACCCCACACACCCCTGGCAGGGTCCTGACACACTGTAAGACCCCACACACCCCAACAGGGTCCTGACACACTGTGAAACCCACACACACCCCTGACAGGGTCCTGACACACTGTAAGACCCCACACACCCCAACAGGGTCCTGACACACTGTGAGACCCCACACACCCCTGACAGGGTCCTGACACACTTTCAGACCCCAGACACCCCTGACAGGGTCCTGATACACTGTGAGACCCCACAAACACCCCAGGCACAGTCCTGACACACTGTGAGATCCCACACACCCCTGACAGGGTCCTGACACACTGTGAGACCACAAACACCCCAGGCACAGTCCTGACACACTGTGAGACCCCACACACCCCTGACAGGGTCCTGACACACTGTGAGACCACAAACACCCCAGGCACAGTCCTGACACACTGTGAGACCACAAACACCCCAGGCACAGTCCTGACACACTGTGAGACCCCACACACCCCTGACAGGGTCCTGACACACTGTGAGACCACAAACACCCCAGGCACAGTCCTGACACACTGTGAGACCACAAACACCCCAGGCACAGTCCTGACACACTGTGAGACCCCACACACCCCTGACAGGGTCCTGACACACTGTGAGACCACAAACACCCCAGGCACAGTCCTGACACACTGTGAGACCACAAACACCCCAGGCACAGTCCTGACACACTGTGAGACCCCACACACCCCTGACAGGGTCCTGACACACTGTGAGACCACAAACACCCCAGGCACAGTCCTGACACACTGTGAGACCACAAACACCCCAGGCACAGTCCTGACACAGCGTGAAACCCCACATACTACTGGAAGAGTCCTGACACACTGGGAGACCCCACACACACCCCTGACAGTGTCCTGACACACTGGGAGACCACACACACCCCCGAAAGGGTCCAGGCAGACTGGGAGACCCACACACACCCCTGGCAGGGTCCTGATAGACTGTGAGATCCCACCCAACTCTGACAGGGTCCTGATAAAGCGTGAGACCCCACACACCGCCCTGTCAGGGTGTTGACACACTGGGAGACCCCACACACTCCTCTTAGCGTCCTGACACACTGTGAGACCCCACACACCCCTGAGAGGGTCCTGACACACTGTGAGACCCCACACACCGCTGACAGGGTCCTGACACACTGTGAGACCCCACACACCCCTGACAGGGTCCTGACACACTGTGAGACCCCACACACCCCTGAGAGGGTCCTGCCAAACTGTGTGACCCCACACACCGCTGACAGGGTTTGATAGACAGTGAGACCTCACACACCCCTGACAGGGTCATGACACACTGTGAGACCCCAAACACCCCTGAAAGGGTCCTGACACACTGTAAGACCCCACACACCCCTGACAGGGTCCTGACACACTGTGAGACCCTACACTCCCCTGGCAGGGCCCTGACACACTGTGACACCCCACACTCCCCTGGCAGGGTCCTGACACACTGTGAGACCCCACACACACCTGACAGGGTCCTGACACACTGTGACACCCCCACACTCCCCTGGCAGGGTCCTGACACACTGTGAGACCCCCACACACACCTGACAGGGTCCTGACACACTGTGAGACCCCACACACCCCTGACAGGGTCCTGACACACTGTGAGACCCTACACTCCCCTGGCAGGGCCCTGACACTCTGTGAGACCCCACACACCCCTGACAGGGTCCTGACACACT